>NC_091152.1:40772891-40830391 GCF_040958095.1 Procambarus clarkii
AATTATATACCAAAATATCCTCACTATACTTCTCTGAATGCCAGTGTGCCTGTCTGACAAGGTGTGCCAGACTGGATAACTCTCTTGTTGCGAGTTTAGGTACGATATTTTATATCACACCGTTGCTCTATGATGTACTAGTAGCATTGCTACGTGATTTTTCTTTAACTGCTTTGCAGAAAGATGAGGGTTGATGGTGAAGGTGGAGCTAAGTCACTGTGTGCTCCACTCTACACTTATAGATATAAATGTTCTAGGGATTTTACTTGTAGATATATTGTCCAGGTACTCCCCCAGTTTTAGAGAGTATTCACTAGTGATAAAGATAATTAGATAAGGTTTAATTAACTCTCTCCAGACACAAAACAGAACGCTTTAAAAGAGACTAACGTCGTCTATGCCTTCAAATGCCCACTTGGGGACTGTAAGCTCCAAAAAACCCAGTATATAGGCAAGACAACAACATCTCTTTCTAGGCGTTTAACGATGCATAAGCAACAGGGCTCCATTAAGGAACATATAATCTCTTCCCATAACCAAACCATCGCCAGAGAAATCCTAGTAAAGAACACAGAAATCATCGATAGATACAGCGATAGCAGGCGGCTTGACGTTTGCGAGGCACTACACATCAAGAAGTCAACACCAGCAATCAACAGCCAATTATTGCACAACTATATTCTACCCACCTCAAGACTCCGCTCCAATATAGAAGCATCAAGAAATATGGACCAATAGGCTTTCTACAAACACTTCTATTCAATACCCATTGTTTCTGTTCTGTCTTGTGTTGATACTTTTAATACCCTATTAATATCCCCTCCTGTTCTGTCTTGTGTTAATGCCACATCACCCTTCCCACCTCACTCAAATGTAGATATAATATCAGTGAGACGTAAGTTCTAATCAGTTGTGTATTTGTGAAGTCTTTGAAAATGTAATAAGTTTTACGAAACGCGCCCGTGTCGCGTCAGACTAGAAATAAAAATGAATTTTGGAGAAGTGATTTTTGATTTACCTCCAACAGTGAAGCGTAATGTACGAAAGATTGAGAAAATTCGTGTTAGAATTATTAATCTTACTTTTTCGGTCATATTTAATAATATATGTCTACAGGAAAGACTGCTACCAAAATATACTAATATATATATATATATATATATATATATATATATATATATATATATATATATATATATATATATATATATATATATATATATATATATATCGTTCCTAAATGCCAGAACCCACTACTCGGTCTAGTATGCAAGAGACAATTTGCTTAATGGGAAGAGTGATTATCGTTATTTTACAGAAAGAAATTTCAGTTGGTTTATTTAAATTAATATATTATATTATGAACATGTATTACTAAGTTATGTTAGGTTATGATAGGTTAGGTTAGGTTGGGTAGGGTAGGTTAGGTTATATTTTTTTCGTTTATTTGAACTCATATTAAACAAAATTATCTGGTATATAATGTGATGGGAAGCTTTATCATTTCACATGAAAACAAATAGACAAAAATACATATCTTCAGGAAAAGTTGGCTTATTAGGCAAATCGGGCCTTGCATTGTAAGCTAAGTAGAGACAAAATTGTAGTGGTACTCCAGTGCTCTGGCTGCACTACACAAATATTCAACACTAAAGTCAATGTAGGTGTTAGCCAAGGTTGATACACACTTGTATTCCCCACACCAACTGCTTACAGTTCATCCTGGGGTGCACTGATATCCCATCTATGCGACCAACGAGGTTGGTTGAGCTATGGTACATTAGGTAACAGGGCTCTCTCTCTGCTGGACATTCAGCTGTGGTAAGGCTCTGTTGAATAATATCGCTGTATTTAACTTCACTGTGTTTCGAGTGTCATCTCTCTGTGCTCTGGCAGAGCAAGCTATGCTGATCATCCCTGTCAGCTTCAGCCTCGCTGGAAGGAAATCTGTATTCGGTGTGTACTGTGACACAATATAGGAAGGCCACTGCGCTACAGAGGGCCTGCAGCGAGAGTCATATCAAGTGCTGATGTAGAGTTGGAGACCGGAAGTCAGCCACAGCAGATGCCATTGCTGTGACACGAACAATTTCATTTCAATAACTTTATTCACAAATGTCTGTTTAGTACATTTATGGCTTGGGATAGTTTACATAAGTTTATATTCAGTTATTTACCCGAGAGGAAGTCATAATAACAACATATATTTAATATCTAGCGATCAGAATACAATTTCAACAACAAATGGAAACTAATCATTCAATGAATTTATACCCAAAAATATTACATTCTCACCACTCTCCGTCAACAGATTCCAGGACGATAATGGATCAAAATCACTCCCAACACACAGCTCATGCAACATAAAGCGAACTTTAATACAACTCAAAATGCGTGTCAGTGAGCCATTGTAAATTAATTCAATTCATTGACTGATGATATTACTGTATCCTGTATACCTGCGGCACTATTATATATACACATCACTCATTCTTAAGTTGTATTTCCTGACAGTTGTGTTTGTATTTCTGGAGAAGTTGGAGTGGGAAGTGTCGCGAAAATAAGGGATTTGTGTTTGCTGGAAGAGTAAATCTTTTCAGTCAAACCGATATCATCCGTTTGTGAACTCTTTCTGCAAGTGTGAGTGTGGACACCTTCAAGTGTGAGTGTGGACACCTTCAAGTGTGAGTGTGGACACCTTCAAGTGTGAGTGTGTGGACACCTTCAAGTGTGAGTGTGTGGACACCTTCAAGTGTGAGTGTGTGGACATCTTCAAGTGTGAGTGTATGGACACCTTCAAGTGTGAGTGTGGACACCTTCAAGTGTGAGTGTGTGGACATCTTCAAGTGTGAGTGTGTGGACACCTTCAAGTGTGAGTGTGTGGACACCTTCAAGTGTGAGTGTGTGGACACCTTCAAGTGTGAGTGTGGACACCTTCAAGTGTGAGTGTGTGGACATCTTCAAGTGTGAGTGTGTAGACACCTTCAAGTGTGAGTGTGGACACCTTCAAGTGTGAGTGTGTGGACATCTTCAAGTGTGAGTGTGTGGACACCTTCAAGTGTGAGTGTGTGGACATCTTCAAGTGTGAGTGTGTGGACACCTTCAAGTGTGAGTGTGGACACCTTCAAGTGTGAGTGTGTGGACATCTTGAAGTGTGAGTGTGTGGACACCTTCAAGTGTGAGTGTGGACACCATCAAGTGTGAGTGTGTGGACATCTTCAAGTGTGAGTGTGTGGACATCTTCAAGTGTGAGTGTGTGGACACCTTCAAGTGTGAGTGTGGACATCTTCAAGTTTGAGTGTGTGGACACCTTCAAGTGTGAGTGTGGACACCTTCAAGTGTGAGTGTGTGGACATCTTCAAGTGAGAGTGAGGACATCTTCAAGTGCGAGTGTGTGGACATCTTCAAGTGAGAGTGTGGACATCTTCAAGTGTGAGTGAGGACATCTTCAAGTGCGAGTGTGTGGACATCTTCAAGTGTGAGTGAGGACATCTTCAAGTGTGAGTGTGTGGACATCTTCAAGTGTGAGTGAGGACATCTTCAAGTGCGAGTGTGTGGACATCTTCAAGTGTGAGTGTGGACATCTTCAAGTGTGAGTGAGGACATCTTCAAGTGTGAGTGTGTGGACATCTTCAAGTGAGAGTGTGGACATCTTCAAGTGTGAGTGAGGACATCTTCAAGTGTGTGTGTGGACATCTTCAAGTTTGGCCTTGACGGCAGAGCGACGGTGTTGCTTCATGCAGGTCGGCGTTCAATCCCGACCGTCCAAGTAGTTGGGCACCATTCCTCCCCCCCCCTTCCCCGTCCTGACACTTTCCCAATGCTATACAGGCATAATGGCTTGGCGCTCTCCCCTGATAGTTCCCTTCCCTTCCTGTTAGTATTTTGTAGGTGGTGATCATGTCGCTTTCTTTTTCTCCTATCTTCTAGTTTTGGCATGTTTAGTGTCTCTAGTCACTCCTTGTATCTCTTGTGTTTCAACTCCGGACGCCATTTTGTAGCATGACTCTGCACCTTGGAAGCCGGTCGGCCGAGCGAACAGCACGCTGGACTTGTGATCCTGTGGTCCCGGGTTCGATCCCGGGTTCCGGCGAGAAATAATGGGCAGAGTTTCCTTCACCCTATGCTCCTGTTACCTAACAGTAAAATAAGTACCAGGGTGTTAGTCAGCTGTCACGGGCTGCTTCCTGGGGGTGGAGGCCAGGTCGAGGACCGGGCCGCGGGGACACAAAGCCCCGAAATCATTTCAAGATAACCTTATCCATCAAGTGTGGCAAGAGGTGTGAACAACAATTTAAGGTGCTTGAGTCTAATTCCATACATAGCATCAAAAGTAAATATATTAACAGGGTTGAAAGCCATTGCAAATGTCGACCAGAGACCATAGAGGACCGGGTCCAAGAGCTGAATCTTGAAATAAATGCAAATAAAGATGACTACATATGATGAAAAACTTCTAGACCCCAGAGTCAACTTCAAGAGCGTTTTGGCCTTCTCAAATTCCCGCAATATTCTTGAATAGCAAAGAGAAGTAGACCACTCAGATCATGGCTGCAGGATTCTCCATAACATTTCTGTTATCTTCTTCTCCTCAAGTTGTGGCAATAACATGGCTCTTGTTAGGCACAACAAGAGCTGTCTCCAGAGCACTTACGCCCAGCGTCTCTCCTCCTCCGCTGTCTGACGCGCACTGACTCCTCTTGCTGTCACTCTCTTTTATTTGTAAACACAGATATTGCTTACGTTCATCTTTTTGTTTATGAATTTTCAGATAAGAATGAAGACAAGCAATTAACCCAGGCTGTAAAGGTCACACACCACCCAGACAGTTAAGGTCACATCCCACCCAGACAGTTAAGGTCACATCCCACCCAGACAGTTAAGGTCACATCCCACCCAGACAGTTAAGATCACACACCACCCAGACAGTTAAGGTCACATCCCACCCAGACAGTTAAGGTCACATCCCACCCAGACAGTTAAGGTTACATCCACCCAGACAGTTAAGGTCACACACCACCCAGACAGTTAAGGTCACATCCCACCCAGACAGTTAAGGTCACACCCCACCCAGACAGTTAAGGTCACACACCACCCAGACAGTTAAGGTCACACACCACCCAGACAGTTAAGGTCACATCCCACCCAGACAGTTAAGGTCACACCACCCAGACAGTTAAGGTCACACACCACCCAGACAGTTAAGGTCACACCCCACCCAGACAGTTAAGGTCACATCCCACACAGGCAGTTAAGGTCACACACCACCCAGACAGTTAAGGTCACATCAAACCCAGACAGTTAAGGTCACACACCACCCAGACAGTTAAAGTCACACACCACCCAGACAGTTAAGGTCACATCCCACCCAGACAGTTAAGGTCACATTCCACCCAGACAGTTAAGGTCACATCCCACCCAGACAGTTAAGGTCACATCCCACCCAGACAGTTAAGGTCACATCCCACCCAGACAGTTAAGGTCACACACCACCCAGACAGTTAAGGTCACACACCACCCAGACAGTTAAGGTCACATTCCACCCAGACAGTTAAGGTCACACCCCCCAGACAGTTAAGGTCACACACCACCCAGACAGTTAAGGTCACATCCCACCCAGACAGTTAAGGTCACATCCCACCCAGACAGTTAAGGTCACATCCCACCCAGACAGTTAAGGTCACATCCCACCCAGACAGTTAAGGTCACACCTCACCCAGACAGTTAATGTCACACCCCCCAGACAGTTAAGGCCACACACCACCCAGACAGTTAAGGTCACACACCACCCAGACAGTTAAGGTCACACCCCACCCAGACAGTTAAGGTCACACACCACCCAGACAGTTAAGGTCACACACCACCCAGACAGTTAAGGTCACACACTACCCAGACAGTTAAGGTCACACACCACCCAGACAGTTAAGGTCACATCCCACCCAGACAGTTAAGGTCACACCACCCAGACAGTTAAGGTCACACACCACCCAGACAGTTAAGGTCACACCCCACCCAGACAGTTAAGGTCACATCCCACCCAGGCAGTTAAGGTCACACACCACCCAGACAGTTAAGGTCACATCCCACCCAGACAGTTAATGTCACACACCACCCAGACAGTTAAGGTCACACACCACCCAGACAGTTAAGGTCACATCCCACCCAGACAGTTAAGGTCACACACCACCCAGACAGTTAAGGTCACATTCCACCCAGACAGTTAAGGTCACACCCCCCAGACAGTTAAGGTCACACACCACCCAGACAGGTAAGGTCGCATCCCACCCAGACAGTTAAGGTCACATCCCACCCAGACAGTTAAGGTCACACACCACCCAGACAGTTAAGGTCACATCCCACCCAGACAGTTAAGGTCACATCCCACCCAGACAGTTAAGGTCACACATCACCCAGACAGTTAAGGTCACACCCCACCCAGACAGTTAAGGTCACATCCCACCCAGACAGTTAAGGTCACATCCCACCCAGACAGTTAAGGTCACACACCACCCAGACAGTTAAGGTCACATCCCACCCAGACAGTTAAGGTCACACCCCCCAGACAGTTAAGGTCACACACCACCCAGACAGGTAAGGTCGCATCCCACCCAGACAGTTAAGGTCACATCCCACCCAGACAGTTAAGGTCACATCCCACCCAGACAGTTAAGGTCACACACCACCCAGACAGTTAAGGTCACATCCCACCCAGGCAGTTAAGGTCACACACCACCCAGACAGTTAAGGTCACATCCCACCCAGACAGTTAAGGTCACACACCACCCAGACAGTTAAGGTCACACACCACCCAGACAGTTAAGGTCACATCCCACCCAGACAGTTAAGGTCACACACCACCCAGACAGTTAAGGTCACATTCCACCCAGACAGTTAAGGTCACACCCCCCAGACAGTTAAGGTCACACACCACCCAGACAGGTAAGGTCGCATCCCACCCAGACAGTTAAGGTCACATCCCACCCAGACAGTTAAGGTCACACACCACCCAGACAGTTAAGGTCACATCCCACCCAGACAGTTAAGGTCACATCCCACCCAGACAGTTAAGGTCACACATCACCCAGACAGTTAAGGTCACACCCCACCCAGACAGTTAAGGTCACATCCCACCCAGACAGTTAAGGTCACATCCCACCCAGACAGTTAAGGTCACACACCACCCAGACAGTTAAGGTCACATCCCACCCAGACAGTTAAGGTCACACCCCCCAGACAGTTAAGGTCACACACCACCCAGACAGGTAAGGTCGCATCCCACCCAGACAGTTAAGGTCACATCCCACCCAGACAGTTAAGGTCACATCCCACCCAGACAGTTAAGGTCACACACCACCCAGACAGTTAAGGTCACATCCCACCCAGACAGTTAAGGTCACATCCCACCCAGACAGTTAAGGTCACACATCACCCAGACAGTTAAGGTCACACCCCACCCAGACAGTTAAGGTCACATCCCACCCAGACAGTTAAGGTCACATCCCACCCAGACAGTTAAGGTCACACACCACCCAGACAGTTAAGGTCACATCCCACCCAGACAGTTAAGTCAAGGTCAACAGTCACATTACACCAGACAAGGACCGCCGGCGGGGCGGGGCTCGACCCGGCCTCCTCAGCGCCGGATCGACAACTAAGCCAATCAAGCCACCGAGGAACGGTCAGTTGTGTTATATCTGGAAGTTATATTTATATTCTACAATTTTAAATTGTTGTATAATAACATTGCTGCCTTAGGTTTGTATTTAAAGCTGTTTAATATGACCTCATTTACTCATCAATTGACTGTTGTAATGAGTTACCATAAGCTGTCACACACACACTCACACAGTCAGTATACTGTGTAAGATTAAGTAAGTAATCAAGTAAGATTAATAATTCTAACACGAATTTTCTCAATGTTTCGTACATTTCTTTTCACCGTTGGAGGTAATTCAAAAATCAATTCTCCAAAATTCATTTTTATTTCTAGTCTGACGCGACACTTGAGCGCGTTTCGTAAAACTTATTACATTTTCAAAGGCTTTAGTGAACACATACACAACTGAATAGAACTTACTGAATAGAATAGAACATCTCCGTATTTGTTTATATCTACATTTGAGTGAGGTGGATTAATTTCATCAACACAAGCCAGAACATGAAACAATGGGTATTGAATAGAAGTGATTGTAGAATGGGTATTCCATTCAATACCCATTGTTTCATGTTCTGGCTTGTGTTGATGAAATTAATACCTTATTAAATACCACCTCACCCCATCCACCTCACTCAAATGTAGATATAAACAAATACGGAGATGTTCTATTCTATTCAGTAAGTTCTATTCAGTTGTGTATGTGTTAACTAAAGTCTTTGAAAATGTAATAAGTTTTACGAAACGCGCTCAAGTGTCGCGTCAGACTAAAAATAAAAATGAATTTTGGAGAATTGATTTTTGAATTACCTCCAACAGTGAAAAGAAATGTACGAAAGATTGAGAAAATTCGTGTTAGAATTATTAATCTTACTTTCTCGGTCATATTTAATAATATATGTCTACAGGAAAGACTGCTACCAAAATATACTAATATATATATATATATATATATATATATATATATATATATATATATATATATATATATATATATATATATATATATATATATATATGACAATGTCAGACCACGGAGGAAAATGAAACAGGAATTTCCTTAAGTACTTTCGTATAATAAATACATCTTCAGAAGGAATGATTTTACAGATCGAGTGATGGGTATAAATAGGCAGGAGAGAGTGGTGAAGTGGGGTGAGGTACAATACTTGGACAACGCAGACGGCCCATTGACCCATCAGATGCACCCAATTGGCCCATCCGATGTAGCCCAATGGCCCATCTGATACAGCAGACATACAAGCATAATACATAGGTAATTATAACATAAAGAGGTAAATATTGTTACGGTGCCCTCTCCTATTTCTTCCGTTTGCCGGCTTAAAGAATCATATCAGCTCTCCCTACTGATTCTCTGAGGTTCAGGGAGTCTAATGGTATATGTGGCGACCAGACCGGCTGCCAGTTAAGGGAAGGAAGTTATATTATAAGTTGTAAATAAAGGAAAATTGGCGTCCTGTTATAAAATGAAACAGTATCCCCTACGGCAGATATGACCTTTTGGAAGGGACACAAGCCGATCGCGGATTGGTCGACGTAGGTCGCGGGCGACCAATCAGGGCCCGCCATGACGTCACCGAGTGCCCCGGGCGGCGCCAACGTGAGAGTTGTTCTGACTTTGGAAGCGACAGGACGCGCCTCGGTCTGCTCTCAAGGATTGGAGGCTCTGCAAGCCTTGTTCAGTGGATTGAGCTGGCCATCGCAGCCCATTATAGTTATTGGAGACCCTGCGCTTCTGGGAAGCAAAAGAGGAACCAAGTTCAGTGAGCAGAGAAGTGCCAAACTTGGAAAATAGTCGGCGACGACGCTGGGCGGCGCCGCTGGCTGGACGTTAAGGTCTGGAAGGTGGGCGGGCAGGCCTAGCTGTGACTGGGGTCACATCCACTGAGAATCTTGGAAGGACGACACCGTGCCTAGGACAAGGAGCAACGCCTTGTGGGAGAGGCGAGTGTGGGGAAAAATAGTGATTAGCTCAGCGCCCGTCGATGAACCAGGATTGGGGCAGCTGAATCTCAGGGATTGGAACGGCGACGACGCGAAGGAAGGCTTCACGACACCTGAGGACCTGTGGAACGCCCTGGATCGTCAAAGATTGACCCAAGGAAGCGTGGGAACCTCACACCATCGAGGGACAGGCGTCGTGAGCCAGGAATGTAAGGTAGATCATTTTCCCTCCCATTACCCCTTGTATGAGTAGGCTAGTTAGGCCACAATATTTACTTGTGTACGTGGCAGCAAGACTTTATTACTTTAATAGTAGAATAGGCTGCAAGGCAGCTTGAGTCCAGGACTGTCAGAGAGGACAGTGTGTATGGATGGCAGGACAGTGAAGAAGAGGCGCCGACGTGGTGAAGAGGCCCTCCTGTGAGAGTGTGAGACTCCTGTCTTCCTGCCCAGTTGAAGGAGTGTTGGATGGTCGTGGAAGAAGAGGCTGACGATCTCCAGACTCATTATCCATATTTCCATATTCATGTATTACTTGTGATTGTGTGTGTGTGTTCATGTAATTTGCATCAGTAAATCCACACATTTTATTACTGTGTTTGAGTGTGCCTCCATTTATGATATTTCTCTATGAGCATACATTTTCTGGCTACAAACAATATATAATACACCCACTGAACTGCATTGCTGGGGTGCAGATATAATAACCCAGCTGGCGACCTTGCTAAGAGGAAGATAGAGAAGACAGGCGGGAAAGGAGTTCCTGCAACCTTTTTTTGTCTGGCAGGCAAGACTCAGGGAGGTTATGGTTATAGGTAAGCCTGAGTCTTCCTTCACTCCCCCACGGGTCTAGGCCGGAACTGTTAACAGCAGTTTCCCCGTGTTTGACTGAAGGGCTTCCAGGGTGAATCAGTGGCACCCCTTTGTGGTGGAAGCAAAGACCTGCGGAGGTAGGCATTGTTGGTCCTCTCTTGTGTGACCAAGGAGACTCCGGTGAATCCAGGGAGTCGGAGGGGCTGAGTATTTGGGCCTTTGAGCCCCTAGCAGCCGAGTGTTAGCAGAGCCCCGGACCACCCACCCCCCACGTGACAATATATACAATGAATTAGTGAGACAAATGTTTTTCAATGATCCTACTTAAATCGCCCTTTAGCTGATCTATTAGAAATGGATCTAAGTTATATAGACCACTGCTAATATTCAAATTACTTTCTTTGGTGATCTGTATCAAAGCAGATTCAATTATGTTTCTGTTATAGGTGCTTTTACAATTTGTTATTGAAGAAGCACTCTCCCAATCAATTTGGTGAGCTTTTTCTGACAAATGCACAAACAAAGCATTAGACAATTGGCCATGTCTTACAGAGTATTTATGTTGCGATATTCTACATTTTAAATCTTTAGATGTTTGCCCGACATAGAACTTATTACATTCCTTACAAGGTATTTTATAAATGACGCAATTATCACTACGAGGGCTGTTCCTAACTAATAGCTTACCAACAGTGTTTTCGTAGCTAAACATTACATCTATATTAAAAAGTTTCAAGGCCTTGACAATATTCTCAAACCCAGAGAAATATGGTAAACATAACACATTCTTTGGGCGAATCCTTTCACTGCATACATTATTATAATATGTACGACGTGCTTTGTTACGACAAACTTCCAAAAAATTCAGTGGGTAACAAAGCTTAAGACCAATCGAATCAATATTCTTAAATTCTTCGTCTAAGAATTCTGGACTCAACTCGAAGAGCTCTTAGATACATTGAAGAAAAAATTGACTTTTTTACATTGTATCTATGCCCTGAAAAATAATGAACATAAGAAAAATTGTTCGTAGGTTTTCTGTAAACACTAAACTTTAATGAAGAGTTTTCCCTATGAATAAGCACATCTAAGAATGGCAAACATTTATCAATTTCAGTCTCCATAGTAAATTTTATGGAGGTGACTTGGTCATTAAGTTTGGCTACAAATTCGTCTGTGTTTACATCTGAAGGCCAAATACACAAGATATCATCAACATATCTAAACCAAGGAATGATTCCAGGAATTATTTTTGAAACAAATTTCTTTTCGAAGAATTCCATGTACAGGTTTGAGAGCAATGGCGATAGAGGATTCCCCATTGCCATTCCAAAAGTCTGTAAATAATACTCATTATTAAAGGAAAATTTACATTCTTTAATGCACAACTTAACAAGACTGACAATAATATCAGCAGAAAGAGGTAAGTCATGGCTCATTAGTTCACGAGCAAGATAATCGAGAATATCATCGACCGGTACCTTTGTGAACAAGGAACAAACGTCAAAACTGATTAACTTTACATCAGGAGTGACAGGAACACTATTTAACTTTAATAATGAGTATTATTTACAGACTTTTGGAATGGCAATGGGGAATCCTCTATCGCCATTGCTCTCAAACCTGTACATGGAATTCTTCGAAAAGAAATTTGTTTCAAAAATAATTCCTGGAATCATTCCTTGGTTTAGATATGTTGATGATATCTTGTGTATTTGGGCCTCGAACCCAGAAAGCATATATATCTCGAAGTCTCTACTTCTTTTGTAGGGTCTGATGGTGTAGTGGGTTAAGGCGTACTAGTTATGGCAGCTACTGGAAGGTAGTTGTACTTTCTGGGTTCGAGGCCCACTGGTGGGTGTTGTCCAAAGATTGTTAATCTTCACTTATGGTTTATGCAAGAATAGGCTTATAGCATGGACACGAGTTCTCTCACATTGACAGTGGCTTGATGAAAAACGCAGAGTAACCTCTCACTTGTCTAGTGCCCTCGGGAAGTGGAGATATTTGAGGTGTATATATATCTTGAAGTCTCTACTTCTTTTGTAGGGTCTGATGGTGTAGTGTGTTAAGGCGTACTAGTTATGGCAGCTACTGGAAGGTAGTTGTGCTTTCTGGGTTCGAGGCCCACTGGTGGGTGTTGTCCAAAGATATATATATATATATATATATATATATATATATATATATATATATATATATATATGACCGAAAAAGTAAGATTAATAATTCTAACACGAATTTTCTCATTATTTCTTATATTTCTTTTCACTGTTGATGGTAAATGAAAAATCAATTCTCCAAAATTCATTTTTATTTCTAGTCTGACGCGACACTTGAACGCGTTTCGTAAAACTTATTACATTTTCAAAGACTTTAGTTTACACACACACAACTATAACTAAACAGAGTTTAAACAGCTTCGATTTTATACCTGCATTTGGGTGAGGTGATATGTTACAACAGTTTTGGATGAGGTGAAAACAAACTTTCAACACAAGACAGAACACGAAACAATGGGTATAATATTGGATAAGTTGAAGGGAAGAATGGAAATAACTGCAAAGGGCCTATTGGCCAATATTTCTTGATGCTTCTATATTGGTGCGGAGTCTTGAAGTGGGTAGAATATAGTTGTGCATTAATTGGCTGTTGATTGCTGGTGTTGACTTCTTAATGTGTAGTGCCTTGCAGATATCAAGCCATCTGCTATCGCTGTATCTATCGATGATTTCAGTGTTTTTTGTTAAGACTTCTCGTGTGATGGTCTGGTTGTGGGAAGAGATTATATGTTCCTTAATGGAGCCCTGTTGCTCTGACACACAACACTGTATGTCAGTGTTATGTGTCCCTGGAGCAGTGTAGCATTGTATGTCAGTGTTGTGTGTCCCTGGAGCAGTGTAGCACTGTATGTCAGTGTTGTGTGTCCCTGGAGCAGTGTAGCACTGTATGTCAGTGTTGTGTGTCCCTGGAGCAGTGTAGCACTGTGTGTGTTGTGTGTCCCTGGAGCAGTGTAGCTCTGTATGTGTTATGTGTCCCTGGAGCAGTGTAGCACTGTATGTGTTGTGTGTCCCTGGAGCAGTGTAGCACTGTGTATCAGTGTTATGTGTCCCTGGAGCAGTGTAGCACTGTGTGTCAGTGTTATGTGTCCCTGGAGCAGTGTAGCACTGTGTGTCAGTGTTGTGTGTTTCTGGAGCAGTGTAGCACTGTATGTGTTGTGTGTCCCTGGAGCAGTGTAGCACTGTGTCAGTGTTATGTGTCCCTGGAGCAGTGTAGCACTGTGTGTCAGTGTTGTGTGTTTCTGGAGCAGTGTAGCACTGTGTGTCAGTGTTATGTGTCCCTGGAGCAGTGTAGCACTGTGTGTCCTGGCTGATACACTGTCAGTGTTATGTGTCCTTGGAGCAGTGTAACACTGTATGTATTGTGTGTCCCTGGAGCAGTGCAGCTCTGTACGTCAGTGTTGTGTGTCCCTGGAGCAGTGTAACACTGTCTGTGTTATGTGTCCCTGGAGCAGTGTAACACTGTGTGTCAGTGTTATGTGTCCCTGGAGCAGTGTAACACTGTATGACAGTGTCCTCTGATACTATGCAACGGAACACTGATTTGTGTGTCCCGTAAGCCAGGTACGTCAGTGTCAAGTGTCCCGTGAGCCAGGTACGTCAGTGTCAAGTGTCCCGTGAGCCAGGTACGTCAGTGTCAAGTGTCCCGTGAGCCAGGTACGTCAGTGTCAAGTGTCCCGTGAGCCAGGTACGTCAGTGTCAAGTGTCCCGTGAGCCAGGTACGTCAGTGTCAAGTGTCCCGTGAGCCAGGTACGTCAGTGTCAAGTGTCCCGTGAGCCAGGTACGTCAGTGTCAAGTGTCCCGTGAGCCAGGTACGTCAGTGTCAAGTGTCCCGTGAGCCAGGTACGTCAGTGTCAAGTGTCCCGTGAGCCAGGTACGTCAGTGTCAAGTGTCCCGTGAGCCAGGTACGTCAGTGTCAAGTGTTCCAGGTGCAGCATTAGACAGTGTTGTGTGTCCCCTTATATCGAAAATCCCAGGTGGTCGTAAATACCTCCTGATATTCAGCTTATTGTTAGGGACGTCAGAAGGAACTTTTTCAGTGCCAGAGTAGTTAACAGGTGGAATGCACTAGGCAGTGATGTGGTGGAGGCTGACTCCATACACAGTTTTAAAGGTAGATATGATAGAGCCCAGTAGGCTCAGGAATCTGTACACCAGTTGATTGACAGTTGAAAGGCGGGACCAAAGAGCCAGAGCTCAACCCTCGCAAGCACAAATAGGTTAGTACACACACACACACACACACACACACACACACACACACACACACACACACACACACAGCAACTATAGGAATAACAGGACACTGGAGAGCAGAGAAAGATACCAGAATGCCAGGAATGAATATGTTAGGATGAGAAGAGAGGCAGAAAGACATTACGAAAAATGACATCGCAAGCAAGGCAAAGACTCTGCCTAAATTGCTGCATAGCCACATCAGGAGAAAAACAACAGTAAACGAACAGGTTATGAAATTAAAGATAGGGGCAGAAGGATTCACTACAAACGACAAGGAAGTGTGTGAGGAACTGAATAAGAAATTCCAAGAGGTCTTCACCTTAGAGCAAGGAGAAATCCCAAAGATGAGAGGGAATAGCTAACCAGGAACCACTGGAAGAGTTTGAGATTACCAGCGGGGAAGTAAGGAAGTGTTTACTAGAATTGGATGTGACAAAGGCTATAGGCCCAGATGGAATCTCCCCTTGGATACTAAAGGAAGAAGCAGAAGAACTGTGCCTCCCGCTCTCCATGGTGTATAACAAATCACTGGCAACAGGGGAACTGCCAGAAATTTGGAAAGCAGCTAACGTAGTCCCAATATACAAGAAAGGGGATAGACAGGAGGCACTGAATTACAGACCAGTGTCCCTAACCTGCATACCATGCAAGCTGATGGAGAAGATTGTGCGAAGAAAGCTAGTGGAGCACCTGGAGCGAAAGAACTTTGTAACAGCATCAACATGGATTCAGGGATGGCAGGTCCTGCCTCACAGGGTTACTTTAATTCTACGACCAGGCAACAAAAATAAGGCAAGAAAGAGAAGGGTGGGCAGACTGCATATTTTTGGATTGTCAGAAAGCCTTTGACAGTGCCACACAAGAGGCTAGTGAAAAAACTGGAGATGCAGGCTGGAGTGAAAGGGAAGGTACTCCGTTGGATACAGGAGTACCTAAGTAACAGGAGACAACAAGTCAGTGTGAGGGGTGAGGTCTCAGATTGGCGAGACGTTACGAGTGGAGTACCGCAGGGGTCAGTCCTTGGACCTATACTGTTTCTGATATATGTAAATGATCTTCCAGAGGGTATAGAATCTTTTCTCTCAATGTTTGCCGATGATGCAAAAGTTATGAGGAGGATTGAAACTGAGGACGATAGTAGGAGGCTACAAGATGACCTAGACAGACTGAGTGAATGGTTCAACAAATGGCTGTTGAAGTTCAACCCGAGTAAATGCAAAGTAATGAAACTAGGTGGTGGAAATAGGAGGCCAAACACAGGATACAGAATAGGAGATGAAGTACTTAATGAAACGAACAGAGAGAAAGATCTAGGAGTTGATATCACACCAAACCTGTCTCCTGAAGCCCACATAAAAAGAATAACGTCTGCGGCATATGCGAGGCTGGCTAACATCAGAACAGCGTTCAGTAACCTGTGTAAGGAATCATTCAGAATCTTGTACACCACATATGTAAGACCAATCCTGGAGTATGCGGCCCCAGCATGGAGCCCGTACCTTGTCAAGCACAAGACGAAGCTGGAAAAAGTCCAAAGGTATGCCACTAGACTAGTCCCAGAACTAAGAGGCATGAGTTACGGGGAAAGGCTGCGGGAAATGCACCTTACGACACTGGAACACAGAAGAGTAAGGGGAGACATGATCACAACCTACAAAATCCTCAGAGGAATCGACCGGATAAACAAAGATAAACTATTCAACACTGGTGGGACGCGAACAAGGGGACACAGGTGGAAACTGAGTACCCACATGGGCCGCAGAGACGTTAGAAGGAACTTTTTCAGTGTCAGAGTAGTTAACGGATGGAATGCACTAGGCAGTGATGAGGTGGAGGCTGACTCCATACACAGTTTTAAATGTAGATATGATAGAGCCCAATAGGCTCAGGAATCTGTACACCAGTTGATTGACAGTTGAGAGGCGGGACCAAAGAGCCAAAGCTCAACCCCCGCAAGCACAAATAGGTGAGTACAAATAGGTGAGTACACACACACACTGTTGGGATCGAACTGTTGACAACCCAACACATTTAATTTAGGTTTATTCTGAATGTTTATCCTAATGCTTCGTTGTACTACAACGGGGTACATGAATCTGAACAGGTGTCAGCCTCAGCCGGACCTGTTGTCAGGTGCGACACACTTTGTGCCGAGGTCTGACAAAGGACAAGAAAATAAGATGGTATAAAACTTCATCATGGATATATTCGGATATATCTCTAATCACCTTATATACAATATGTTACATGTATATATATATATATATATATATATATATATATATATATATATATATATATATATATATATATTATATATATATACACATGTATGTGCATTGTACACAAGTACAGTTAAATATATATATATATATATATATATAGAGAGAGAGAGAGAGAAAGATACTACGACCATGCTACGGTCGTCTCTTGTCCGATTGATCTTCCCACTTATAAATCATCTACTTTCCTGCAATTTGTACCGCTATCAGGAAAATCGTTACCTCCACGCCGACCTCTAAATCTCACAGCTGTTATCTTCCATAACTTTCAAGAGCGTCGACCATACCTCGAGGTCCTCTTCCTTCATGAGGGTGGAGCACACTAACAGTTGGGTCCGTTGGTCACACATCCAAACGCGACGACAGCCTGTTGACTCAATGGAGGGGAGTAGATGTCTGTTTCTCCACATGCTCCGGCCAGCACACGTTACCTCGCCCGGTGGTTTGATTGGCTAACAGACATTCCCGCCACCGGACGAGCCACACCGTGCTGACAGTTAACGACCTCCATGGTTGTTAACCTCGTTCTTCCTGTAATAATGAACGTATGACTTAAATAATCGTGCCTTTATGCGATGAAATAACACGAATACGATATACCGTAACAAAGTTACGCCAACTTTGAGGTTGGGGTTGAGGCGGGGGTTGAGCCAAAGCTCAACCCCCGCAAGCACAAATAGGTGAGTACACACACACATACAAATAGGTGAGTACACACACACACACACACACACACACACACACACACACACACACACACACACACACACACACACACACACACACACACACACACACACTCACACACACACAAACACACTCACACACACACACACACACACACACACACACACACACACACACACACACACACACACACACACACACACACACACACACACACACACACGCACACACTCACACACACACACTCACACACACACACACACACACACTCACACACACCCACACACACACACACACATATGTAAATGATCTCCCGGAGGGTATCGATTCATTTCTCTAAATGTTTGCGGACGATGCTAAAATTATGAGAAGGATTAAAACAGAAGAGGACTGTTTGAGGCTTCAAGAAGACCTAGACAAGCTGAAGGAATGGTCGAACAAATGGTTGTTAGAGTTTAACCCAACCAAATGTAATGTAATGAAGATAGGTGTAGGGAGCAGGAGGCCAGATACAAGGTATCATCTGGGAGAGGAAATTCTTCAGGAGTCAGAGAAGGAAAAAGACTTGGGGGTTGATATCACGCCAGACCTGTCTCCTGCAGCACATATCAAGCGGATAACATCAGCGGCATATGCCAGGCTGGCCAACATACGAACGGCATTCAGAAACTTGTGTAAAGAATCATTCAGAACTTTGTATACCACATATGTCAGGCCAATCCTGGAGTATGCAGCCCCAGCATGGAGTCCATATCTAGTCAAGGATAAGACTAAACTGGAAAAGGTTCAAAGGTTTGCCACCAGACTAGTACCCGAGCTGAGAGGTATGAGCTACGAGGAGAGACTACGGGAATTAAACCTCACTTCGCTGGAAGACAGAAGAGTTAGGGGGGACATGATCACCACATTCAAGATTCTGAAGGGGATTGATAGGGTAGATAAAGACAGTCTATTTAACACAAGGGGAACACGCACAAGGGGACACAGGTGGAAACTGAGTGCCCAAATGAGCCACAGAGATATTAGAAAGAACTTTTTTAGTGTCAGAGTGGTTGACAAATGGAATGCATTAGGGGGTGATGTGGTGGAGGCTGACTCCATACACAGTTTCAAGTGTAGATATGACAGAGCCCGATAGGCTCAGGAATCTGTACACCTGTTGATTGACGGTTGAGAAGCGGGTCCAAAGAGCCAGAGCTCAACCCCCGCAAACACAACTAGGTGAGTACAACTAGGTGAGTACACACACACACACACACACACACACACACACACACACACACACACACACACACACACACACACACACACACACACACACACTCACACACACACACACACACACACACACACACACACACACACACACACACACACACACACACACACACACACACTCACACACACACACACACCCACACACACACACACACACTCCCAACATTCAGCGAGGCCGTGATCAATGACACAGTGTTACCACTGAATATCAACAAGGTAATATCACATCATACAGTGTATCACAGGCAACGAGTCGTGGCTGCTGGCTATTACGGCCTCTTCTGGCCTCTGTGAACGAGGGTTAAGATAATTACAATTAATGTTCACAAAATAGTGTGTAATATGGTAGTTGGAGGTCAGTAATGGGGTGATGACGTGAGAGGTGGCAGTGTGTTTTGTTATGGTCTCACAGTTCCTTCTCGCACGAAGCTTATCAATTGATGTTAGGCTTTGCAAGTGAATTTTTCACGTTATTAGAACAATTGGTTTTATTTATGCGGCTCATTCAATATTGTTTTACGTTAGTGAAGTGTTGCAAATATCTTTACACAGAGATAATAGTGTGTGCAAGGGTTTGTATTTTTGGCCTTTTATTCTTTAACCAGTAAGAACATATTGGCAGCGTGATGCAATTCAACCCTAAAATTTCGATCCAAATCAATATTTTTAGCATTAAACCAACACGAATTAAATGGTTTAAAGTAATTCTATTGTAATAAAAAAAAAATATTTATATAGAACGGCAGTTTTTCTTATTTCTTCAAATACAATGTTGAAACGTTGCTAAAATTCCTTATAAAGTTAGATGCACAATTAAAGTATATTATGTACCAAAGAGAAAATCAGTTGGATTTGCTTGGTAGTCCTCAGTGAGCGGGTTCGAATCCTCTTCATGGCTAATACTGATTTCCCCATTCTTTATTAACCTGTGTAGCAAGGTTCCTGAGGCTCTACATAAGTCACCTTGAATAAAAAATACTGTTTTTTTTACAGATAATTTCCAACTGGTATTGCAAGTACATTTTGAAAAGCAGGAATATTTTTTTATATTTTTTTTGGGGGGGGGGGGGGGGCGGGGGCGGGGGAAAGGTCACAATTCTTCGTCAGGTGAAGCATGAGTCTCAGATGAGCATTTGTAAGCTGCAATAAGCTAAAATTTGAGAGGTCAAGCGTAGGTACGAAGCCTGATTAAATGAAACACGTTCCCCCCCCTTAGGCCAGACCTGCCTATACTGTGGTACACCAACACGTCCTCCCAATCGAACGTCGTATTTTGACGTATACTCCACCTAACGTCAAAATTTGTCATACTAGAAAATGGAAGCGGCTCGAGAAAATTATATACTGTCCCGTTTTCTGTTTTGGGTCCTCTGGTGGGTTAGGATAAGGGCACTTTCATACGACAGTTTCCTGACGCTGGGCACCTTAGGAGGCCGGGCTGGGTACAGAACCAGAAGGTGTAAAGGTACAAGCACTGAAGCTATTATTGGACTCATATATCCAGTCACATTCCTTACAGATCTCGGTAGTGAAGAATGTATTGTTATTGATGTTTGTGAGAATGTATTTCTGAACTGGAATTACGTTGTCAGTGGCCTAATATCCACCAGACAAGGGTTAAGTAAACACAAGTCTCTCATCCACACACATATATATTATACAACTCCGCCGTGTTGTAGGGGGACTGAAGTCACTACACCTTGTTATATATGAAGAAATTACTTCCCTCGCTGATTTGTTAAACTAAATAACTGTAGTAAGTATTGTAATGTTGGAGAAAGCATCTTTCCACTGATATGAGTAAAAAAAAATTCTGGATGTAATTCAATGCATTATGGATTGCGACATTTAAGGTTGTAAGAAGTATTGACAAAGCAGATTAGGATACAATAATTAATAAGTGTAACCAGAGTCATATACTAATTCCTCGGGAAATGTCAGATGAGATCTAGCGACAATTAGTGCCATCACCGTCAGTAATCCCGGCCAGTAATCCCAGTAAGGCTCCGTGCGAGAAGGAACTGTGAGACCATAACAAAACACACTGCCACCTCTCACGTCATCAGCCCATTACTGTCCTCCAACTACCATATTACACACTATTTTGTGAACATTATTTGTAATTATCTTAACCCATCTTCTCAGATGTGAGATGAGAAATTAAGGCAAGAACCAATGAGACTTGTAGAATGGGCAGCATTTTACAAGAGAAATATGTAACGGATCTGAGGAAAATTCCCATCTTTTTTGAGGTGCTTGAAAATTCCAGACATTTAAGGCAGAAAAACTAAGGCTACAATGTCTTATGCATTGTACTTAGAGTTAAGATAAATCTATAACATGAAATATTTTAATGCAATCAGCACAGAAGCAGGATTTTAATAATAAAAAACATGAAGCGAGACATGATTCTCTGTTTGAGTAGCGAGAATTAGTTTTCACCCAAGACTTAGTAACAGAATAATGCCTGCTTGAAGGTTGACGCAAGAACTATTATTATGCAATAAAACAAAAACATTTATTTAGAATATAGGTAGTTAGCAAGTGGAATGAAATAGAAGGGCATCTATTAGGATTATTCCCAATAGGGCCGTCTCTGCTAGTACAGAGACACACCTGCTAGCACAGACACACCTGCTAGCACAGACACACCTGCTAGCAGAGAGACACACCTGCTAGCACAGACACACCGGCTAGCACAGACACACCTGCTAGCAGAGAGACACACCTGCTAGCACAGACACACCTGCTAGCACAGAGACACGCCTGCTAGCACAGACACACCTGCTAGCACAGAGACACACCTGCTAGCAGAGAGACACACCTGCTAGCACAGACACACCTGCTAGCAGAGAGACACACCTGCTAGCACAGACACACCTGCTAGCACAGAGGCACACCTGCTAGCAGAGAGACACACCTGCTAGCACAGACACACCTGCTAGCACAGAGACACGCCTGCTAGCACAGAGACACACCTGCTAGCACAGACACACCTGCTAGCTCAGAGACACACCTGCTAGCACAGACACACTTGCTAGCACAGAGACACACCTGCTAGCACAGAGACACACCCGCTAGCACAGACACACCTGCTAGCCAGTAACACACCTGCTAGCACAGAGACACACCTGCTAGCACAGAGACACACCTGCTAGCACAGAGACACACCCGCTAGCACAGAGACACACCCGCTAGCACAGAGACACACCTGCTAGCACAGAGACACACCTTCTAGCACAGAGACACACCTGCTAGCACAGAGACACACCTGCTAGCACAGTAACACACCTGCTAGCACACAGACACACCTGCTAGCACAGAGACACACCTGCTAGCACAGAGACACACCTGCTAGCACACAGACACACCTGCTAGCACAGAGACACACCTGCTAGCAGAGACACACCTGCTAGCACACAGACACACCTGCTAGCACAGAGACACACCTGCTAGCACAGAGACACACCTGCTAGCACACAGACACACCTGCTAGCACAGAGACACTCCTGCTAGGACAGAGACACCTGCTAGCACAGAGACACACCTGCTAGCACAGAGACACACCTGCTAGCACAGAGACACACCTGCTTGCACAGAGACACTCCTACTAGCACAGAGACACACCTGCTAGCACAGAGACACACCTGCTAGCACAGAGACACACCTGCTAGCACAGAGACACACCTGCTAGCACACAGACACACCTGCTAGCACACAGACACACCTGCTAGCACAGAGACACACCTCCTAGCACAGAGACCCACCTGCTAGCACAGAGACCCACCTGCTAGCACAGAGACACATCTGCTAGCACAGAGACACACCTGCTAGCACAGAGACACACCTGCTAGCACAGTAACACACCTGCTAGCTCAGAGACACACCTGCTAGCACAGAGATACACCTGCTAGCACAGAGACACACCTGCTAGCACAGTAACACACCTGCTAGCACAGAGACACACCTGCTAGCACAGAGACACACCTGCTAGCACACAGACACACCTGCTAGCACAGAGACACACCTCCTAGCACAGAGACCCACCTGCTAGCACAGAGACCCACCTGCTAGCACAGAGACACACCTGCTAGCACAGAGACACACCTGCTAGCACAGAGACACACCTGCTAGCACAGAGACACACCTGCTAGCACAGTAACACACCTGCTAGCACAGAGACACACCTGCTAGCACAGTAACACACCTGCTAGCACAGTGACACACCTGCTAGCACAGAGACACACCTGCTAGCACACAGACACACCTGCTAGCACAGAGACGCACCTAGCACAGAGACCCACCTGCTAGCACAGAGACATACCTGCTAGCACAGAGACACACCTGCTAGCACACTGACACACCTGCTAGCACAGAGACGCACCTAGCACAGACCCACCTGCTAGCACAGAGACATACCTGCTAGCACAGAGACACACCTGCTAGCACAGAGACATACCTGCTAGCACACAGACACACCTGCTAGCACACAGACACACCTGCTAGCACAGAGACGCACCTAGCACAGACCCACCTGCTAGCACAGAGACATACCTGCTAGCACAGAGACACACCTGCTTGCACACAGACACACCTGCTAGCACAGAGACGCACCTAGCACAGAGACCCACCTGCTAGCACAGAGACGCACCTAGCACAGAGACCCACCTGCTAGCACAGAGACCCACCTGCTAGCACAGAGACATACCTGCTAGCACAGAGACACACCTGCTAGCACACAGACACACCTGCTAGCACAAACACTTACCTGACAGTGTGTGCGTTCGGCTCAAGTATTTTTTTCAAACAATAAAGTCGGGCAAGAAAAATAAAAACAAGTCAAAATTCAGTGAAAGACATTTAATACAAATAAACTTTGTTCTTTAGTCATAACTTTTATCTTCGCGTCATCTGCGTGACGCAAGACTTAATCACTTGCACAAAGTTGCATAACAGCTCTTTATAGAAGAGGAAAACCATTGTTTCTTGCCCGATTAGAGAGTCGAGTCACTAATATTATTATTTTTTATATATATATATATATATATATATATATATATATATATATATATATATATATATATATATATATATATATATATATATATATATAACTGAAAACTCACACCCCAGAAGTGACTCGAACCCATACTCCCAGATGCCACGCAACTGGTATGTACAAGACGCCTTAATCCACTTGACCATCACGACCGGACAAAATGAGGTGATAGCCGAGGCTATTTGAACCACCCCACCGCCGGCACTCGGATAGTAATCTTGGGCATAGCATTTTACCAAATCACCTCATTCTTTGGGGCACACGTGAGGAACACAAATGCGAACAAGCCTGAATGGTCCCCAGGACAATATGCAACTGAAAACTCACACCCCAGAAGTGACTCGAACCCATACTCCCAGATGCCACGCAACTGGTATGTACAAGACGCCTTAATCCACTTGACCATCACGACCGGACAAAATGAGGTGATAGCCGAGGCTATTTGAACCACCCCACCGCCGGCACTCGGATAGTAATCTTGGGCATAGCATTTTACCAAATCACCTCATTCTTTGGGGCACACGTGAGGAACACAAATGCGAACAAGCCTGAATGGTCCCCATTCGTCCGGTCGTGATGGTCAAGTGGATTAAGGCGTCTTGTACATACCAGTTGCGTGGCATCTGGGAGTATGGGTTCGAGTCACTTCTGGGGTGTGAGTTTTCAGTTGCATATTGTCCTGGGGACCATTCAGGCTTGTTCGCATTTGTGTTCCTCACGTGTGCCCCAAAGAATGAGGTGATTTGGTAAAATGCTATGCCCAAGATTACTATCCGAGTGCCGGCGGTGGGGTGGTTCAAATAGCCTCGGCTATCACCTCATTTTGTCCGGTCGTGATGGTCAAGTGGATTAAGGCGTCTTGTACATACCAGTTGCGTGGCATCTGGGAGTATGGGTTCGAGTCACTTCTGGGGTGTGAGTTTTCAGTTGCATATTGTCCTGGGGACCATTCAGGCTTGTTCGCATATATATATATATATATATATATATATATATATATATATATATATATATATATATATATATATATATATATATATATATATATATATATATATATATAAAGTAAGATTAATAATTCTAACACGAATTTTCTCAATCTTTCGTACATTTCTTTTCACTGTTGGAGGTAAATCAAAAATCAATTCTCCAAAATTCATTTTTATTTCTAGTCTGACGCGACACGAGCGCGTTTCGTAAAACTTATTACATTTTCAAAGACTTTAGTTTACAAATACACAACTGAATAGAACTTACGCATCTCCGATTTTATATCTACATTTGAGAGAGGTGGATGGGGTGAGGTGGCATTAACACAAGACAGAACAAGAGGTGGCATTAATAGGGTATTAATTTCATCAACACAAGACAGAACACGAAACAATGGGTATTGAATAGAAGTGATTGTAGAAAGCCTATTGGTCCATATTTCTTGATGCTTCTATATTGGAGCGGAGTCTTGAGGTGGGTAGAATATAGTTGTGCATTAACTGGCTGTTGATTGCTGGTGTTGACTTCTTGATGTGTAGTGCCTCGCAAACGTCAAGCCGCCTGCTATCGCTGTATCTATCGATGATTTCTGTGTTGTTTACTAGGATTTCTCTGGCGATGGTTTGGTTGTGGGAAGAGATTATATGTTCCATAATGGAGCCCTGTTGCTTATGCATCGTTAAACGCCTAGAAAGAGATGTTGTTGTCTTGCCTATATACTGGGTTTTTTGGAGCTTACAGTCCCCAAGAGGGCATTAGAAGGCATAGACGACGTTAGTCTCTTTTAAAGCGTTCTGTTTTGTGTCTGGAGAGTTTCTCATGAGTAGGCTGGCCGTTTTTCTGGTTTTATAGTAAATCGTCAGTTGTATCCTCTGATTTTTGTCTGTAGGGATAACGTTTCTATTAACAATATCTTTCAGGACCCTTTCCTCCGTTTTATGAGCTGTGGAAAAGAAGTTCCTGTAAAATAGTCTGATAGGGGGTATAGGTGTTGTGTTAGTTGTCTCTTCAGAGGTTGCATGGCGTTTCACTTTCCTTCTTATGATGTCTTCGACGAAACCATTGGAGAAGCCGTTGTTGACTAGGACCTGCCTTACCCTACAGAGTTCTTCGTCGACTTGCTTCCATTCTGAGCTGTGGCTGAGAGCACGGTCGACATATGCGTTAACAACACTCCTCTTGTACCTGTCTGGGCAGTCGCTGTTGGCATTTAGGCACATTCCTATGTTCGTTTCCTTAGTGTAGACTGCAGTGTGAAAACCTCCGCTCTTTTCCATGACTGTTACATCTAGAAAGGGCAGCTTCCCATCCTTTTCCATCTCGTAAGTGAAACACAGCACGGAACTCAGCTCAAATGCCTCCTTCAGCTCCTGCAGATGTCTGACATCAGGTACCTGTGTAAAAATGTCGTCAACATACCTGCAGTATATGGCCGGTTTCAAGTTCATGTCGACTAAGACTTTTTGCTCGATGGTACCTATGTAGAAGTTTGCAAACAGGACACCTAGGGGAGAACCCATGGCGACCCCATCTACTTGCTTATACATGTGCCCATCCGTGCTCAAGAAGGGTGCCTCTTTAGTACAAGCTTGGAGTAGTTTCCTCAGAATATTTTCTGGTATGTCAAGAGGAGTACAGGCTGGATCACGATACACTCTGTCGGCTATCATCCCGATTGTCTCGTCCACAGGTACGTTGGTAAACAGCGATTCTACGTCCAACGAGGCTCTTATCCCTGTGGCCCGTGTGCCCCGCAGTAAGTCAACAAATTCCTTTGGAGACTTCAGGCTGAAGGCGCAAGGAACATAAGGAGTCAGCAGGCCGTTGAGTCGATTCGCCAGTCTGTACGTGGGTGTGGGTATCTGGCTAATGAATGGCCGAAGTGGGTTTCCACTTCGGAAATGTCAAGACACACAGGCCAATCATTAGCCAGATACCCACACCCACGTACAGACTGGCGAAGCGACTCAACGGCCTGCTGACTCCTTATGTTCTTTGCGCCTTCAGCCTGAAGTCTCCAAAGGAATTTGTTGACTTACTGCGGGGCACACGGGCCACAGGGATAAGAGCCTCGTTGGACGTAGAATCGCTGTTTACCAACGTACCTGTGGACGAGACAATCGGGATGATAGCCGACAGAGTGTATCGTGATCCAGCCTGTACTCCTCTTGACATACCCGAAAATATCCTAAGGAAACTACTCCAAGCTTGTACTAAAGAGGCACCCTTCTTGAGCCCGGATGGGCACATGTATAAGCAAGTAGATGGGGTCGCCATGGGTTCTCCCCTAGGTGTCCTGTTTGCAAACTTCTACATGGGTACCATCGAGCAAAAAGTCTTAGTCGACATGAACTTGAAACCGGCCATATACTGCAGGTATGTTGACGACATTTTTACACAGGTACCTGATGTCAGACATTTGCAGGAGCTGAAGGAGGCATTTGAGCAGAGTTCCGTGCTGCGTTTCACTTACGAGATGGAAAAGGATGGGAAGCTGCCCTTTCTAGATGTAACAGTCATGGAAAAGAGCGGAGGTTTCCACACTGCAGTCTACACTAAGGAAACGAACATAGGAATGTGCCTAAATGCCAACAGCGACTGCCCAGACAGGTACAAGAGGAGTGTTGTTAATGCATATGTCGACCGTGCTCTAAGCCACAGCTCAGAATGGAAGCAAGTCGACGAAGGGTAGGCTGTAGGCAACTCTGTAGGGTACGGCAGGTCCTAGTCAACAACGGCTTCTCCAATGGTTTCGTCGAAGACATCATAAGAAGGAAAGTGAAACGCCATGCAACCTCTGAAGAGACAACTAACACAACACCTATACCCCCTATTAGACTATTTTACAGGAACTTCTTTTCCACAGCTCATAAAACAGAGGAAAGGGTCCTGAAAGATATTGTTAATAGAAACGTTATCCCTACAGACAAAAATCAGAGGATACAACTGACGATTTACTATAAAACCAGAAAAACGGCCAGCCTACTCGTGAGAAACTCTCCAGACACAAAGCAGAACGCTTTAAAAGAGACCAACGTCGTCTATGCCTTCAAATGCCCACTTGGGGACTGTAAGCTCCAAAAAACCCAGTATATAGGCAAGACAACAACATCTCTTTCTAGGCGTTTAACGATGCATAAACAACAGGGATCCATTAAGGAACATATAATCTCTTCCCACAACCAAACCATCGCCAGAGAAATCCTAGTAAACAACACAGAAATCATCGATAGATACAGCAATAGCAGGCGGCTTGACGTTTGCGAGGCACTACACATTAAGAAGTCAACACCAGCAATCAACAGCCAATTAATGCACAACTACATTCTACCCACCTCAAGACTCCGCTCCAATATAGAAGCATCAAGAAATATGGACCAATAGGCTTTCTACAATCACTTCCATTTCAATACCCATTGTTTCGTGTTCTGTCTTGTGTTGATGAAATTAATACCCTATTAATGCCACCTCTTGTTCTGTCTTGTGTTGATGAAATTCATACCCTATTAATGCCACCTCACCCCATCCACCTCACTCAAATGTAGATATAAACGAAACCAGGAAATGTGTAAGTTCTATTCAGTTGTGTATTTGTAAACTAAAACTCTTTGAAAATGTAATCAGTTTTACGAAACGCGCTCGTGTCGCGTCAGACTAGAAATAAAAATGAATTTTGGAGAATTGATTATTGATTTACCTCCAACAGTGAAAAGAAATGTACGAAAGATTGAGAAAATTCGTGTTAGAATTATTAATCTTACTTTTTCGGTCATATTTAATAATATATGTCTACAGGAAAGACTGCTACCAAAATATACTAATATATATATATATATATATATATATATATATATATATATATATATATATATATATATATATATATATATATATATATATATATACACGATCAAGCCTGAATGGTCCCTAGGCATACATGCAACTGAAAACTCACACCCCAGAAGTGACTCGAACCCATACTGCCAGGAGCACTATGCAACTGATGTACAGGGCACCTTTTCCACACGACCATCACGACTGGACAAATGTCGTTTTATCCGGTCGTGATGTCGTTTTGTCCGGTCGTGATGGTCGAGTGGATATGGTGCCCTGTACATGAGTTGCATAGTGCTCCTGGCAGTATGGGTTCGAGTCACTTCTGGGGTGTGAGTTTTCAGTTGCATGTATGCCTGAGGACCATTCAGGCTTGATCGCATTTGTGTTTCTCACGTGTGCCCCTGTGATTTGAGGTGAGGTGATTTGATAAAATACTATGCCCAAGATTACCATCAGAGTGTTGGTGGGCTGAGGGGCAAATAGCCTTGGCTACCATCAGCTTTTGTCCAGTCGTGATGGTCGAGTGGATAAGGTGCCCCTGTCTTATCTAAGTCATTATTGGCCAGTAATGTTGTGTTAGATATGATTATTTCCGGTTAGAATACGAATGATCGACTCAACACAGGTAATTAAGCCTTGGTCCTTATCTTATATAATATACAGTGTTTTCTCTGTTATAGCTGTCATATATTAGGATTCCGGTTTTACAGCTAGTGCCCTTTGACAGGAACAAGAAGAGGAAGCAAGACTTGATACATCAGTTACTGGGTGGTGGAAGCTACCCTCACTCGAGGATAATTTGGTGTCTACATCCTAGTTATACCTGGTGGACTAAGCCTGCTGAACAATAAGATAAGGCACCTCCTCAATTTATATACTAATATATGTAGTTCAATACTGTAGTTTGATTGGCTGCATATATATAAATTTAATATAAACCCCCCCTAATGTGTAAGGATCGATTTGTGAGATTATTGCAGAAATACAGTCCACTTAACATCATACCAATTGCTATCGAAATATATAAATTAACGCAAATATAAATTCCATATAAATTCATATAAATTAAATAAATATAAATCTCACAGGTCGGTTCCCACAATTATGAAGTGCCTCACTGATGTCAAGCCCCCTGCTATCGCCGTACTTATCGATGATTTCTGAGTTGTTTGTTAAGATTTCTCTGGTTTTTGGTCAGTTCTGAGAAGAGATTATGTGTTCCTTGATGGCTCCCTGTTGCTTATGCATTGTTAGTCGCCTAGAAAGAGACGTTGTTGTCTCGCCTATATACTGAGTTCTTTGGGGCTTACAGTCCCCAAGTGGGCATTTAAAGGCATAGACGACGTTGTTCTCCTTCAAAGCATTCTGCTTGGCATCTGGGGAGTTTTTCATGAGAAGATTGGCCGTTTTTTTGGTTTTATAATAAATTATCAATTGTATTTTCTGATTTTTGTCTGTAGGGATGACGTTCCTATCGTCATGGAAATGTCAAGATCCACAAGCCTGGAAACCCACTTCGGCCAATCATTAGCCAGATACCCACACCCACATACAGACTGGCTAAGCGACTCAACGGGTTGCTGACTCCTTATGTACCCTGTGCTTTCAGCTTGAAGTCTCCCAAGGAATTTGTCGACTTACTGCGTGGAGCACGGGCCACGGGGATAAGAGCCTCGTTGTATGTGGAGTCACTATTTACCAACGTACCTGTGGACGAGACAATCGGGATGATAGCAGACAGAGTGTATCGTGACCCGGCTTGCACTCCTCTTGACATGCTAGAAAGCATACTGAGGAAACTACTCCAAGCCCCCACTAAAGAGGCACCCTTCTTGAACCCAGATGGGCACCTGTATAAGCAAGTAGATGGGGTCGCCATGGGTTCTTCCCTAGGTGTCCTGTTTGCGAACTTCTTCATGGGCACCAACTGAGCAATTCTCGAGCAAACTCGAAAAAAATTAATTTCGGAAAATTTTTATTTTTATTACCACCGACAGTGAAGAAAAACATAAGAAATATTGAGAAGATTCGTGTTAGAATTATTAATTTTACCTTTTCGGTCATATTCAACAACATATGTTTACAAGAAAGACTGCCACTAAAATATACTAATAGTAATGTATATTATAATATATATATATATATATATATATATATATATATATATATATATATATATATATATATATTTATATAAATATATATATATATATATATATATATATATATATATATATATATATATATATATATATATATATATATATATATATATATATTTATATAAATATATATATATATATATATATATATATATATATATATATATATATAAATATATATATATATATATATATATATATATATATATATATATATATATATATATATATATTTATATAAATATATATATATATATATATATATATATATATATATATATATATATATATATATATATATATATATATATATATATATATATATATATATATATTGGTGTATACTGGCAGCAGGTTTTCTTTTAAACATGTCTCATTGAATAAGACCTATATAAGACCAAGATAGTAGATACATATTCTGTATCTACTATCTTGTGATTTAGGGCTTCTATCCCTCTAACTATTTTCTTAGCATCACGGCTTAGCTGAAAGAGGAGTTCTCCAAAACTCATTTTCGTAATTTCAAGGTGAAGAAAAGAAGTGAATTACTGTAGAATGTATTACACTTATTTATACAATTTGCACAACGTTTCGAACCTCCATGGTTCATTCTCAAATGAAAAGAATTTTCAGAACTGGTTGATTTTATATCAGCACTGGGTCAGGTGATAAGACAATAAAGGTAAAAACATGGGAGATACATAAGGGATAAATGGGGTGTGAAACATAAGAACATAAGAATAGAGGTAACTTCGGAAGGCCTATTGGCCCATACGAGGCAGCTCCTATCTACATACAAAGATTAATCAGGTGTAATTGGCCTGTTATGTTGAACAGTGTCTTCTGTGTTGGCATCGTTATGTTCTGGTCTTGTCCTTACTCTCATGGTGGGTAGAGTAAATAGTTCCGTGATTTGGGTGTTCATGGTAGGTTGTTCTATTCTTATGTGAATTGCTTCAAGAATTTGTAATCTTCTTGCATCTTCTTGCATCAGGGTGATGTCATGGGCTTGTCTCATGTGATTCCTAGGGGCACCAGATTGAAGATGGCATGTCAAACGCCTCGTCAGCTTGGTTGACGTCATACCTATGTACTTAGATTGAAGGTTACATCCTTCGTGGGGGCAAGTGTACACGTGTGGACGTAGCCTGCACCACGTGTGGACGTGGTCTGCACCACGTGTGGACGTCGCCTGCACCACGTGTGGACGTGGTCTACACACAAGAGTGGAACTGACCCCCATAAAACACACCACTAACCTAATGCCATAAATTAACCCAACAATAACATAACAATAACGACACAGAGGTTAATGAGCCATAACTTCACACAATAACCACCTTCACTAAGCCCTCAGACCAGCTATTCCTGGCAATAATAATTATTATTATAAAAAAATAATAATAATCTGCAATTTCCTTGCAGTTGGTGAGTAATGCATTAATGACATGATTGTTGGCTTCGTATTGTGCCACCGGGTTTAGTTTTCTGGCGGCCATTAAGCAAATTTGGTGTTGAGGGACTTGGGGTGTGTAGCGGGTTGCAATTAGCAACAATCTGTCCTATATCTGGCTGTGGTACTGGGTGGTGATGGCGGTCAATACCACAAACTTGTACTGACTCCAGTACAGGTTCGTGTCGGTCAATACTATTACAAGTTTACTATCCTGTATATCATCCTGATCACATGTAGACAGAATCTTGGTCTCTTTGTTCAACATTAGTGATCTGCTTTTCACAACATATTGACCCAACAAAAAAATAACTCGTCAATATTTTCAGTGTGAAGCATATATATTATACCAGGTTTTCTTTTCATATATATTCATTCATATACCAAATATTCATGGTAATCCGTAAGATTGTTAGTTATTACTTTGATTCCATTCATGTTAATATCATTGATTTAGTGTTGGTCTACTGAGTAGGTATGTGCGGTGACCAAGCCATTGTTAGTGTTAGTTATTATGGTGTTGAAGGAGCAGATGATTCTTCTGTGAGCTTATTACTGTTGTGAAGTTCCAGCCATGGTTGTACACTCTTGACCAGGCTTGTGGGTGTGGTTGTGAAGTTCCAGCCATGGTTGTACACCCTTGACCAGGCTTGTGGGTGTGGTTGTGAAGTTCCAGACATGGTTGTGCACTCTTGACCATGCTTGTGGGTGTGGTTGTGATGTTCTGGTCATGGATGTACACCCTTGACCAGGGAGCCAGATTCACAAATCAGTTACGCAAATACTTATGAACGTGTACATCTTTCCTCAATATCTGACGGCTTTGGTTACACTTATTAAACAGTTTACAAGCATGAAAGCTTGCCAGTCAACTGTTGTTATTGTTATAAACAGCCTCCTGGTTCTTCGGAACTCATTAACTGTTTAATAACTGTAAACAAAGCTGCCAAAGATTGAGAAAAGATGTAGAGGTTCGTAAGTACTTGCGTAACTGCTTCGTGAATCAGGCCCCAAGGCTTGTGGGTGAGGTTTTGTGCTATGAAACAATTCAATTATTCTCCATTACCCTTCCGTAAGCACACACTTGCTCTGAGCGTCGTAGTTATTTTTAAATCAGTTTGAGAGGTATAGATAGAGATAAACACTATCTTCAGTACAAGCTATAAAGACCTCTCTACACTAGTAAGCTGTAGACTTATCAACAGTGGTAAGCTTAATCCCTCTTTACAATGCACAGATGAAGAGCTTTCTTCTAGTGTAAACTAAGCACCTTTCTCGTGTTTCACGTTAAAGACTTATTTGCCTAAATGTCCTAAATTTATATAAAAGAGGACACAGACTGGATAGGGTACCACCAGTCTAATTCATTGTCTTGTTATCACTTGTAAAAGGAGTGAAACGCTTGACGCCCAATTTGTGTTCACTTTTGGGAACGAAAGTACACCAAGGACGAAAATTCTGTAACGATTTCTCACTGAACATATTTCTTGATCCCGAATTAATCTTCAGCTCCAGAAATTGATAAGACAATCATGCCCAAATTTCCTTTTGACAATTTGAATAGATTTCGCACTAAATCCAACTCCTCAACACTGAGTTTAAAAAAATACCGCTTTAATTCATTTTCCATTGCTGCGAAATGCTGAGATTTTTTTTTTTTTTTTTTGGGGGGGGGGGGGGGGGGCAAATACTGGAAGCACTTGGTCCTCACCAACAACAACAAGAACTGATGACAATTTCTCAAACTTTGCAAAGTTTTTTCACCCAGACCTTTCTCTTCCAATTTTCCAGCTTACTCGTGAAAGCTTTCAGGGAACAATAAATTGTATTGGTTTGTATTCCATCCTTGAATTTGAAGACTCAGTTTATTCAGCTGCTAAATAGGCAAGACATGGGATCCTCTCATCATCCAATCAGACAAACAAATTATTGGCTGAAGTTCAATCAGCTTGAATCGCATAAAATAATTTGAGCTCATCTCAAAGCTCTACTACTCACTTTAACACATTTCCACTGGGCAGCCAGCGAGCATCTCTGTTGAAAAGAATGAGATGATGGCCCTGAATCCATGTCAATGTGTAATTGCTTGAAGCGTCACGAGTTGAGAGTTCCTCCTTTGACAAAATTCACAGTTTGAAATGTTTGATCCACAACTTTTCCAAGTGGCGCTGGAAATGTTCTTGAGGCCAGCAGTGCCTGACGCTGGATCATAGAGTGAATGCCTCTCACTTTTGGTGCTCGTTTCTTTACACTATACTTGATATACAGATTTTGTCCCCAGACAGCTGGTGCTCCTCCTGTACAGCCTCCACACATATATTACCCCGGTGAAGAGTTTTACATTCACATGAAACGTTTCCCAAAATATCTGAGGCCTAGGTTATTGTTTCGTAACAACGGAAGAGAACCTTCTTTAAAATGAACCTGAGTGAAATCTTGCCAATACCAGCATCTAGCAACACGATGCAACATCAACTGATTCATCAAATTTCATTAAAAAATAAGCTAAATTCTGCAGACTTTATTTCCTGCACAAATCAATCCATGATATCCACGGCATGTCGCTGAATGTCCTTTGAACAATACTGTTTGATAATGACAATTTTGCAAGTGTTTCTAAAGCCATTTCTCCTCCATTTCTGCCATTTTGAGAGCGGAAGATCTGTTTCCGGAACATTAATGAGGTTTTCTGCTTTAGTTTCACCAGAGTTACGAGTGCAGCCGCCTCAGTAACCGCGGGGGAATGTTCGTGTTGAGGCATCTTATTGAGAGCATTACTGAGACCTTCAAAAAAGCTTTTGTTCTCTAATTATATCACTGCTCTATTGTAACCATATCACTGCTCTATTTTAAACATATCACTGCTCTAAATCATATCACTGCTCTATTGTAACCATATCACTGCTCTATTTTAAACATATCACTGCTCTAAATCATATCACTACTTCATTCAAACTATATTACTACGCTATGCCATTAATCGCAATTGTATAAACAAAATATGACAACACTTACATATAAACGGCAGAGAGAAGATTGGTGCAAATATATGAGTTTATTTCTTAAAAATGAGTTCAGGGGGAAATAAAGTGTAGCTGCCTCGTACGGGGCATTCTACCGTTGCCTCTATGATGCTATAACGCAGACTTTACCAGCTGAGCAGGACCCGAGCATCCGGCCCCACCTGGTGAACACATCCGGCCTCCCAACCAAAGAGCTGTAACCAGGCAACACTGCTCTTAGTCCCCTGCCAACCGCAACATATTTCCCACCAAAAGACGGTATAAACACACAGGCCAACGGGCGGGCACCAACGCGCTCCTCGGGCCATCGCTAGCGGCTAAGGTGGTGTGAGAGTCCTTCGTGGCGCTTGTAAGTGCTTCGTGATCACCTCGGCAGGACGTACCCATGCCTCACGCCGCCACTCTCAGCCAGACCAGACGTACCCATGCCTCACGCCGCCACTCTCAGCCAGGCCAGGCGTACACATGCCTCACGCCGCCACTCTCAGCCAGGCCAGGCGTTCACATGCCTCACGCCGCCACTCTCAGCCAGGCCAGACGTACCCATGCCTCACGCCGCCACTCTCAGCCAGGCCAGACGTACCCATGCCTCACGCCGCTACTCTTGGCCAGGCCAGGCGTACCCATGCCTCACGCCGCCACTCTCAGCCAAGCCAGACGTACCCATGCCTCACGCCGCCACTCTCAGCCAGGCCAGACGTACCCATGCCTCACGCCGCCACTCTCAGCCAGGCCAGACGTACCCATGCCTCACGCCGCCACTCTCAGCCAGGCCAGACGTACCCATGCCTCACGCCGCCACTCTCAGCCAGGCCAGGCGTACCCATGCTTCACGCCGCCACTCTCAGCCAGGCCAGACGTACTCATGCCTCACGCCGCCACTCTCAGCCAGGCCAGACGTACCCATGCCTCACGCCGCCACTCTCAGCCAGGCCAGGCGTACCCATGCATCACGCCGCCACTCTCAGCCAGGCCAGACGTACCCATGCCTCACGCCGCCACTCTCAGCCAGGCCAGACGTACTCATGCCTCACGCCGCCACTCTCAGCCAGGCCAGACGTACCCATGCCTCACGCCGCCACTCTCAGCCAGGCCAGGCGTACCCATGCCTCACGCCGCCACTCTCAGCCAGGCCAGGCGTACACATGCCTCACGCCGCCACTCTCAGCCAGGCCAGACGTACCCATGCCTCACGCCGCCACTCTCAGCCAGGCCAGGCGTATCCATGCCTCACGCCGCCACTCTCAGCCAGGCCAGACGTACCCATGCCTCACGCCGCCACTCTCAACCAAGCCAGGCGTACCCATGCCTCACGCCGCCACTCTCAGCCAGGCCAGGCGTACCCATGCATCACGCCGCCACTCTCAGCCAGGCCAGGCGTACCCATGCCTCACGCCGCCACTCTCAGCCAGGCCAGGCGTACCCATGCTTCACGCCGCCACTCTCAGCCAGGCCAGACGTACCCATGCCTCACGCCGCCACTCTCAGCCAGGCCAGACGTACCCATGTCTCACGCCGCCACTCTCAGCCAGGCCAGATGTACTCATGCCTCACGCCGCCACTCTCAGCCAGGCCAGACGTACCCATGCCTCACGCCGCCACTCTCAGCCAGGCCAGGCGTACCCATGCCTCACGCCGCCACTCTCAGCCAGGCCAGGCGTACACATGTCTCACGCCGCCACTCTCAGCCAGGCCAGACGTACCCATGCCTCACGCCGCCACTCTCAGCCAGGCCAGGCGTATCCATGCCTCACGCCGCCACTCTCAGCCAGGCCAGACGTACCCATGCCTCACGCCGCCACTCTCAGCCAAGCCAGGCGTACCCATGCCTCACGCCGCCACTCTCAGCCAGGCCAGGCGTACCCATGCATCACGCCGCCACTCTCAGCCAGGCCAGGCGTACCCATGCCTCACGCCGCCACTCTCAGCCAGGCCAGGCGTACCCATGCTTCACGCCGCCACTCTCAGCCAGGCCAGACGTACCCATGCCTCACGCCGCCACTCTCAGCCAGGCCAGGAAGGCACCGGCCTCTCAGTCTCACACTGTTCAGTCTGGTCGCTTCATCTGGTGAGATTTTAGAAGCGAAAATGTCAAGATTTTCGAAGGAAACAATCATATCTGTTGTATCTTCTTCCCAGAGTCTGATCAAGCTCAATATTTACGTTATATTGTATTGACCTATGTCTATCTATATCTATAAAATAGAATATGTGTTTGCCTGTTGTTTGTCTGTGTGTCTGTCTATCTGTCCAGAGTAGTAAGAGGACAGATACTTGGGGCTAGCCTGACACAAGTTTTAAAGATGATACAGGGAGGGTATGTAACTGTTACATGCCTGTTGGGGTCGGCCCTAGTGGCCCCAGTTTAAAATCGGCCTCTATGGCGACCCCTGCAGTTTTCATTGTTTAAAATATTGTATGAATTTTTCGTACTGTTAGCAGTTTTCTCTCAGAGAGAGAGAGAGAGAGAGAAAGGGGGAGGGAGAGAGCGAGGCGGCAGAGGTGAGAGAGAGACCCAGGGGCAGAAGGATACATAGAGCAACGTGCTCGCGGTTACATAGAGCAACATACCCGGGGGAAGGGGGGGTTATCTATCTTGAGATGATTTCGGGGCTTAGCGTCCCCGCGGCCCGGTCCTCGACCAGGCCTCCTTTTTGTTACACACACCCCAGGAAGCACCTGTTTAGCTCCCAGGTACCTATTTACTGCTGGTAACAGGGGCATCAGGGTGAAAGAAACAGTCTATAATGTAATTATTTATGAGGCTACACAACAGATGGAGCTCCTGCCTTGCTAGGCGGTCAATCGGAAGTTAAAACAAGAATTCTAAATATTAAAATTGAAAATCATTTGCACTGCATGATACATAGACAAGCTTTAGCTTCTATGACACGACCTGCTGCACTAAAGTAAGAGACTGATACTACAGTAAAGATGGTCAACTTCGCACTGGCAAGTGTTCTCAGTACAAGGCGGATGAGACTTCTGATCTCAGATTTAGATTCTGATCACCAAACATTCGTCTGGTGATCAGAATCTCGAAGAAATGCTCTCAGAAGAGTTTTTCAACTACAAGACGAGCAAGATGATCGGGTTCTTCAGCCGGAGAGCCAAGATGCAGCGTACAGAGTTGAGTGACCCAAGGATGGGTACTCATTTTTGTCTATATTGGTGAAGTATTTGCTCATCTAAATATTCGCAAGAAGTCCTTTGCAAGGGGCTGATGTTGCTGTCACTGACTTTGTTGATGAGCTGAAGAGTTTTCTGATGAAACTAGATCTGGGACACGGAGAGTTCAGGAAAGGAAACTTTGGCATGTTTGAGATACTTGACACCCTTCACAACAGACGTTTCACAACAGACCTTTCACAACAGATCTTTCACAACAGATCCTTCACAACAGACCCTTCACAACAAACCTTTAACGACAGATCTTTCACAACAGATCCTTCACAACAGACCCTTCACAACAAACCTATCACAACAGATCTTACACAACAGATCCTTCACAACAGATCTTACACAACAGATCTTTCACAACAGACCTTACACAACAGATCCTTCACAACAGACCTTTCACAACAAACCTTTCACAACAGATCTTTCACAACAGATCCTTAACAACAGATCCTTCACAACAGACCCTTCACAACAGACCCTTAACAAACCTTTCACAACAGATCCTTCACAACAGACCCTTCACAACAGACCCACAGAGTAAGACCATCTACATCCAGTTCGTCTAAGAACCAAATCATCTCATTAATTCCCCTTGCAGTTAAGGCCTTTGTAATTTGTTTAAACAAGTTATGAGATTGCTAAAAAAAAATTTACTTCGGTTTTACTGTAGTTTATGTTTAAAATATTGTATATAGATACTTTATTACGTAGTTTTCGTACATATGAGAGCTGAACCCTGGAAAGAACACACAAATATTGTAAAACGTTCTGTTCAGATGGTACTTTGGTTTGTTGAAATATCAACAAATAATTGAATACCAAATGAAGAACTGCATGATGACCAAACCACATATCAGAACATGAAGGAACGAAGACGTTTCGGCTCATCCTGGCTTAAATGACTCTATAATGGGCCAGGACGGACCGAAACGATCATTTATTACGTTTCTGAACAGTGGTTTGGTTACGATACCTGCAGCCGCGTTACTGTGACTCATCGTCTGCAATAGTGGTAATACCCTTGATATTAGAGTTTCCTCACAATCTCATTCTTGCTATCCTGCTCAGTCACCTCATTCTTGCTCTAGCTCCTCATTCCTGCTTAAGCTGCTCATTCCTGCTCAAGCTCCTCACTGCTGCTGTCACTAGCGGTATAGGTAAACTGCGAGTGTATCCAGCTGTGTCTTGCAGTATAGACCCAACCACTGCAAGATGCAAGGCAGTGGAGCGCGGCCCGGCCAGGTTGCACACGGAGAATCCCTCACAAGACTCCTGGATTACCTTCCAGGGGAAAACAGACGGTTTTTAGTATAGTAAGATCTTTTCTTGTCTGTGTGTGTCTCTATCTCCACTCCTCCGCCCTTCCTGAAATTCTATATATTTCTTCCTCTCACAGTTTCTCTTTTTATTATCCCTCATTTTTATTTTTTAAAACAACCTGTTTCCCGTTTTCTATTTATTGTGTATTTATATATATTTTTTGCTGTAATTGTTATTATAATTATTCTTTTAAAGCTTTAGCTCCGTCGTGTCCACCTTGTCGTGTTGTTTCTGGTGGACGACGTCGACGGCTTGTGTGGGTGGTGGACAGTCGTGCCCCACACACCTGTCGCTACACACCTGTCACTACTCACCTGTCACTACACACCTCTCACTGTTGTCGCTACCAACACTCTACAGGATTAAAGGCTCTATAATTACCAACACTCTACAGGACCAGAGGACTATAGTTACCAACACTCTACAGGACCAGATAATCTATAGTTACCAACACTCTACAGGACCAGAGGCCCTATAGTTACCAACACTCTACAGGACCTGTGGCCCTATAGCTACCAACACTCTACAGGACCAGAGGCCCTATAGTTACCAACACTCTACAGGACCAGATAATCTATAGTTACCAACACTCTACAGGACCAGAGGCCCTATAGTTACCAATACTCTACAGGACCAGAGGCCCTATAGTTACAAACACTCTACAGGACCAGTGGCCCTATAGTTACCAACACTCTACAGGACCAGAGGCCCTATAGTTACCAACACTCTACAGGACCAGAGGCCCTATAGTTACCAACACTCTACAGGACCAGAGGCCCTATAGTTACCAACACTCTACAGGACCAGAGGCCCTATAGTTACCAACACTCTACAGGACCAGAGGCCCTATAGTTACCAACACTCTACAGGACCAGAGGCCCTATAGTTACCAACACTCTACAGGACCAGAGGCCCTATAGTTACCAACACTCTACAGGACCAGAGGCCCTATAGTTACCAACACTCTACAGGACCAGAGGCCCTATAGTTACCAACACTCTACAGGACCAGAGGCCCTATAGTTACCAACACTCTACAGGACCAGAGGCCCTATAGTTACCAACACTCTACAGGACCAGAGGCCCTATAGTTACCAACACTCTACAGGACCAGTGGCCCTATAGTTACCAACACTCTACAGGACCAGTGGCCCTATAGTTACCAACACTCTACAGGACCAGAGGCCCTATAATTACCAACACTCTACAGGACCAGAGGCCCTATAGTTACCAACACTCTACAGGACCAGAGGCCCTATAGTTACCAACACTCTACAGGACCAGAGGCCCTATAATTACCAACACTCTACAGGACCAGTGGCCCTATAGTTACCAACACTCTACAGGACCAGAGGCCCTATAATTACCAACACTCTACAGGACCAGTGGCCCTATAGTTACCAACACTCTACAGGACCAGAGGCCCTATAGTTACCAACACTCTACAGGACCAGTGGCCCTATAGTTACCAACACTCTACAGGACCAGAGGCCCTATAATTACCAACACTCTACAGGACCAGTGGCCCTATAGTTACCAACACTCTACAGGACCAGATAATCTATAGTTACCAACACTCTACAGGACCAGAGGCCCTATAATTACCAACACTCTACAGGACCAGTGGCCCTATAGTTACCAACACTCTACAGGACCAGTGGCCCTATAGTTACCAACACTCTACAGGACCAGAGGCCCTATAGTTACCAACACTCTACAGGACCAGAGGCCCTATAGTTACCAACACTCTACAGGACCAGAGGCCCTATAGTTACCAACACTCTACAGGACCAGAGGCCCTATAGTTACCAACACTCTACAGGACCTGTGGCCCTATAGCTACCAACACTCTACAGGACCAGAGGCCCTATAGTTACCAACACTCTACAGGACCAGATAATCTATAGTTACCAACACTCTACAGGACCAGAGGCCCTATAGTTACCAATACTCTACAGGACCAGAGGCCCTATAGTTACAAACACTCTACAGGACCAGTGGCCCTATAGTTACCAACACTCTACAGGACCAGAGGCCCTATAGTTACCAACACTCTACAGGACCAGAGGCCCTATAGTTACCAACACTCTACAGGACCAGAGGCCCTATAGTTACCAACACTCTACAGGACCAGAGGCCCTATAGTTACCAACACTCTACAGGACCAGAGGCCCTATAGTTACCAACACTCTACAGGACCAGAGGCCCTATAGTTACCAACACTCTACAGGACCAGAGGCCCTATAGTTACCAACACTCTACAGGACCAGAGGCCCTATAGTTACCAACACTCTACAGGACCAGAGGCCCTATAGTTACCAACACTCTACAGGACCAGAGGCCCTATAGTTACCAACACTCTACAGGACCAGAGGCCCTATAGTTACCAACACTCTACAGGACCAGAGGCCCTATAGTTACCAACACTCTACAGGACCAGTGGCCCTATAGTTACCAACACTCTACAGGACCAGTGGCCCTATAGTTACCAACACTCTACAGGACCAGAGGCCCTATAATTACCAACACTCTACAGGACCAGAGGCCCTATAGTTACCAACACTCTACAGGACCAGAGGCCCTATAGTTACCAACACTCTACAGGACCAGAGGCCCTATAATTACCAACACTCTACAGGACCAGTGGCCCTATAGTTACCAACACTCTACAGGACCAGAGGCCCTATAATTACCAACACTCTACAGGACCAGTGGCCCTATAGTTACCAACACTCTACAGGACCAGAGGCCCTATAGTTACCAACACTCTACAGGACCAGTGGCCCTATAGTTACCAACACTCTACAGGACCAGAGGCCCTATAATTACCAACACTCTACAGGACCAGTGGCCCTATAGTTACCAACACTCTACAGGACCAGATAATCTATAGTTACCAACACTCTACAGGACCAGAGGCCCTATAATTACCAACACTCTACAGGACCAGTGGCCCTATAGTTACCAACACTCTACAGGACCAGTGGCCCTATAGTTACCAACACTCTACAGGACCAGAGGCCCTATAGTTACCAACACTCTACAGGACCAGAGGCCCTATAGTTACCAACACTCTACAGGACCAGAGGCCCTATAGTTACCAACACTCTACAGGACCAGAGGCCCTATAGTTACCAACACTCTACAGGACCAGTGGCCCTATAGTTACCAACACTCTACAGGACCAGATAATCTATAGTTACCAACACTCTACAGGACCAGAGGCCCTATAATTACCAACACTCTACAGGACCAGTGGCCCTATAGTTACCAACACTCTACAGGACCAGTGGCCCTATAGTTACCAACACTCTACAGGACCAGTGGCCCTATAGTTACCAACACTCTACAGGACCAGATAATCTATAGTTACCAACACTCTACAGGACCAGAGGCCCTATAATTACCAACACTCTACAGGACCAGTGGCCCTATAGTTACCAACACTCTACAGGACCAGTGGCCCTATAGTTACCAACACTACAGGACCAGTGGCCCTATAGTTACCAACACTCTACAGGACCAGTGGCCCTATAGTTACCAACACTCTACAGGACCAGTGGCCCTATAGTTACCAACACTCTACAGGACCAGTGGCCCTATAGTTACCAACACTCTACAGGACCAGAGGCCCTATAGTTACCAACACTCTACAGGACCAGTGGCCCTATAGTTACCAACACTCTACAGGACCAGAGGCCCTATAGTTACCAACACTCTACAGGACCAGAGGCCCTATAGTTACCAACACTCTACAGGACCAGTGGCCCTATAGTTACCAACACTCTACAGGACCAGAGGCCCTATAATTACCAACACTCTACAGGACCAGTGGCCCTATAGTTACCAACACTCTACAGGACCAGAGGCCCTATAGTTACCAACACTCTACAGGACCAGAGGCCCTATAGTTACCAACACTCTACAGGACCAGAGGCCCTATAGTTACCAACACTCTACAGGACCAGTGGCCCTATAGTTACCAACACTCTACAGGACCAGTGGCCCTATAGTTACCAACACTCTACAGGACCAGTGGCCCTATAGTTACCAACACTCTACAGGACCAGAGGCCCTATAGTTACCAACACTCTACAGGACCAGTGGCCCTATAGTTACCAACACTCTACAGGACCAGTGGCCCTATAGTTACCAACACTCTACAGGACCAGAGGCCCTATAGTTACCAACACTCTACAGGACCAGTGGCCCTATAGTTACCAACACTCTACAGGACCAGTGGCCCTATAGTTACCAACACTCTACAGGACCAGTGGCCCTATAGTTACCATCACTCTACAGGACCAGAGGCCCTATAGTTACCAACACTCTACAGGACCAGTGGCCCTATAGTTACCAACACTCTACAGGACCAGTGGCCCTATAGTTACCAACACTCTACAGGACCAGATAATCTATAGTTACCAACACTCTACAGGACCAGAGGCCCTATAGTTACCAACACTCTACAGGACCAGAGGCCCTATAGTTACCAACACTCTACAGGACCAGTGGCCCTATAGTTACCAACACTCTACAGGACCAGTGGCCCTATAGTTACCAACACTCTACAGGACCAGAGGCCCTATAGTTACCAACACTCTACAGGACCAGTGGCCCTATAGTTACCAACACTCTACAGGACCAGTGGCCCTATAGTTACCAACACTCTACAGGACCAGAGGCCCTATAGTTACCAACACTCTACAGGACCAGTGGCCCTATAGTTCCCAACACTCTACAGGACCAGTGGCCCTATAGTTACCAACACTCTACAGGACCAGATAATCTATAGTTACCAACACTCTACAGGACCAGAGGCCCTATAGTTACCAACACTCTACAGGACCAGAGGCCCTATAGTTACCAACACTCTACAGGACCAGTGGCCCTATAGTTACCAACACTCTACAGGACCAGTGGCCCTATAGTTACCAACACTCTACAGGACCAGAGGCCCTATAGTTACCAACACTCTACAGGACCAGTGGCCCTATAGTTACCAACACTCTACAGGACCAGTGGCCCTATAGTTACCAACACTCTACAGGACCAGATAATCTATAGTTACCAACACTCTACAGGACCAGAGGCCCTATAGTTACCAACACTCTACAGGACCAGTGGCCCTATAGTTACCAACACTCTACAGGACCATATAATCTATAGTTACCAACACTCTACAGGACCAGAGGCCCTATAGTTACCAACACTCTACAGGACCAGTGGCCCTATAGTTACCAACACTCTACAGGACCAGATAATCTATAGTTACCAACACTCTACAGGACCAGAGGCCCTATAGTTACCAACACTCTACAGGACCAGATAATCTATAGTTACCAACACTCTACAGGACCAGAGGTCCTATAGTTACCAACACTCTACAGGACCAGAGGCCCTATAGTTACCAACACTCTACAGGACCAGTGGCCCTATAGTTACCAACACTCTACAGGACCAGTGGCCCTATAGTTACCAACACTCCACAGGACCAGAGGCCCTATAGTTACCAACACTCTACAGGACCAGTGGCCCTATAGTTACCAACACTCTACAGGACCAGTGGCCCTATAGTTACCAACACTCTACAGGACCAGTGGTCCTATAGTTACCAACACTCTACAGGACCAGAGGCCCTATAGTTACCAACACTCTACAGGACCAGAGGCCCTATAGTTACCAACACTCTACAGGACCAGAGGCCCTATAGTTACCAACACTCTACAGGACCAGAGGCCCTATAGTTACCAACACTCTACAGGACCAGAGGCCCTATAGTTACCAACACTCTACAGGACCAGAGGCCCTATAGTTACCAACACTCTACAGGACCAGAGGCCCTATAGTTACCAACACTCTACAGGACCAGAGGTCCTATAGTTACCAACACTCTACAGGACCAGAGGCCCTATAGTTACCAACACTCTACAGGACCAGAGGCCCTATAGTTACCAACACTCTACAGGACCAGTGGCCCTATAGTTACCAACACTCTACAGGACCAGTGGCCCTATAATTACCAACACTCTACAGGACCAGTGGCCCTATAGTTACCAACACTCTACAGGACCAGTGGCCCTATAATTACCAACACAAACAACAGGACTAATGATATTTAACCCAAAGATAACAAAGAAGGATAACTTCTACAGTCAAGGATGATTCTACTGAATATTAAACCATCATAAACTCTGATTATAATGCGCATTTATAGATTATAGTGAAGTTCTTTATAAGTTATATTGGAATAAATCCTTATTGATTACAAAAAAAAATGTCACGGAAAAAACATCTTAAACCTTCATATATATTAAATTATTCGTAGTTCAAAATTTAGACAATATTTTAAGCCAATTTTTTAACGTAATTTCTCTAATCTGACAACAATGTCAGATTAAAAGGCATTTTCAATCTCAATTTAAGTATATTTTATCTCAGTCACATGTATATATTAAGCAGGAACAAGTCATTGAACATTTTTTCAAAAAACTAAAAAGCAAAAACACGTTTCCTTATATTTTTTACTCGCAAATGATAAAAGTTCTTTTCCTGCTGAGTGTCATATATATAACTGGTAAGTTTACACTATATTGTCCTGCTGAGTGTCATATATATAACTGGTAAGTTTAAACTATATTGTGGTCAAGAGAGAGGAAATATCCTGCACAAGGCGGGGGTCCCGGACGTTATAACTGGATACAACGAACTCCTAAGACCGGAGCTCGTTAATGTCTAAAAGTTGTGTGATGCCGTGTGTAAGGGAGAGGTCCAGACTCTCCTGCACGGTCACCTTCACTGTTCTATAATGTCAGCAACGATACACAGTTCTATATTGTCAGCAACGGTACACAGTTCTATAATGCCAGCAACGGTACACGGTTCTATAATGCCAGCAACGGTACACAGTTCTATAATGCCAGCAACGGTACACAGTTCTATAATGCCAGCAACGGTACACAGTTCTATAATGCCAGCAACGGTACACAGTTCTATAATGCCAGCAACGGTACACAGTTCTATAATGCCAGCAACGGTACACAGTTCTATAATGCCAGCAACGGTACACAGTTCTATAATGCCAGCAACGGTACACAGTTCTATAATGCCAGGAACGGTACACAGTTCTATAATGTCAGCAACGGTACACAGTTCTATAGTGCTAGCAACGGTACAAGGTTCTATAATGCCAGCAACGGTACACGGTTCTATAATGCCAGCAACGGTACACAGTTCTATAATGCCAGCAACGGTACACAGTTCTATAATGCCAGCAACGGTACACGGTTCTATAATGCCAGCAACGGTACACAGTTCTATAATGCCAGCAACGGTACACAGTTCTATAATGCCAGCAACGGTACACAGTTCTATAATGCCAGCAACGGTACACGGTTCTATAATGCCAGCAACGGTACACAGTTCTATAATGCCAGCAACGGTACACAGTTCTATAATGCCAGCAACGGTACACAGTTCTATAATGCCAGCAACGGTACACAGTTCTATAATGCCAGGAACGGTACACAGTTCTATAATGTCAGCAACGGTACACAGTTCTATAGTGCTAGCAACGGTACAAGGTTCTATAATGCCAGCAACGGTACACGGTTCTATAATGCCAGCAACGATACACGGTTCTATAATGCCAGCACCGGTACACGGTTCTATAATGCCAGCAACGGTACACAGTTCTATAATGCCAGCAACGGTACACGGTTCTATAATGCCAGCAACGGTACACAGTTCTATAATGCCAGCAACGGTACACAGTTCTATAATGCCAGCAACGATACACAGTTCTATAATGCCAGCAACGGTACACAGTTCTATAATGCCAGGAACGGTACACAGTTCTATAATGTCAGCAACGGTACATGGTTCTATAATGCCAGCAATGGTACATGGTTCTATAATGCCAGCAACAATACAGGGTTCTATAATGCCAGCAACGATACAGGGTTCTATAATGCCAGCAACGATACAGGGTTCTATAATGCCAGACCCGATACAGGGTTCTATAATGCCAGACACGATACACGGTTCTATATGCTAGCAACGGTACACGGTTCTAAAATGCCAGCAACAATACACGATTCTATAATTCCAGAAACGATACACGGTTCTATAATGCCAGCAACGATACAGGGTTCTATAATGCCAGCAACGATACAGGGTTCTATATTGCCAGCAACAATAAACGATTATATAATGCCAGAAACGATACACGGTTCTATAATGCCAGCAACGATGCGGGGTTCTATAATGCCAGCAACAATACACAGTTCTACAATGCCAGCAACGGTATACGGTTCTATAATGCCAGCAACGGTATACGGTTCTATAATGCCAGCAATGATACACAGTTCTATAATGCCAGCAACAGTACACGGTTCTATAATGCCAGCAACGGTACACGGTTCTATAATGCCAGCAACGGTACACGGTTCTATAATGCCAGCAATGATACACGGTTCTATAATGCTAGCAACGGTACACGGTTCTATAATGCCAGCAACGGTATACGGTTCTATAATGCCAGCAATGATACACAGTTCTATAATGCCAGCAACAGTACACGGTTCTATAATGCCAGCAACGGTATACGGTTCTATAATGCCAGCAATGATACACGGTTCTATAATGCCAGCAACAGTACACGGTTCTATAATGCCAGCAACGGTATACGGTTCTATAATGCCAGCAATGATACACAGTTCTATAATGCCAGCAACAGTACACGGTTCTATAATGCCAGCAACGGTATACGGTTCTATAATGCCAGCAACGGTATACGGTTCTATAATGCTAGCAACGATACACATCAGTTATCTTTGTGAAAATAAATTCTACACAAATTGTAATTCTATGATATCTCTGTTACCATAATCCCGTTTAGGAAAAAAGTTAATTATTCACTAATTAAAATTTAATCATTGAATCGAGTTGAACCAAAATTATCACAACCAGATGTTGTACTAAAATTATCACAACCAGATGTTGTACTAAAAGTATCACAACCAGATGTTGTACTAAAAGTATCACAACCAAATGTTGTACTAAAAGTATCACAACCAGATGTTGGACCAAAAGTATCACAACCAGATGTTGTACTAAAAGTATCACAACCAAATGTTGTACTAAAAGTATCACAACCAGATGTTGTACTAAAAGTATCACAACCAGATGTTGTACTAAAAGTATCACAACCAGATGTTGTACTAAAAGTATCACAACCAGATGTTGTACTAAGTCTGGGTAAAGAGAGTGTGAGGCCAGCATACAGGAGAGGAGAATACCAGAAGGTGAGAGAGTTCCTGGACCGGATACAATGGGGACGAGAACTCAGAGGAGTACCCACCCAGGACATGATGGACCTAGTAACGGACAAACTCAAAAGATGCTGAAGAAAGATTTATACCACCACTAAGGGTTCAGGGAAGCACGACGAACTCTCTCGACGCAAAAAGAAGAAAGAAATGGGCATGGTGGAAATATTGATAACACAGAAATGAAAGAAATCACAATGTTTACAAGAGACCAGAAATGAGTACACAACATCTAGCAGAGTGGCACAAAAAGAGTATGAGAATGGTCTTGCACATTAGGCTTCGTCTGAGCCACTGAACAGTTCAATATGAAAACACCATAGTGAACTACATAACTGAATTTTCAGTCTTTCAGGAGAGGAATACTGAACTCCTCAAAGTTCATCCATGTGTTCCATTCCCACCTTTATTCAATATCAATGTCCACATGACTTTCTCTCAACTTAAACAGTAAAACACAATAGTTTATATATTTACTGACAAGTAAATTTTATATTTGCTGACAAGTTTATATAAGAACTGACAACATTTTTCTTGGACCTATTGTTCTAGGCACAGTGCAATTAATTCTCGTTAGACAGTTTTATGTTAATTTTTTTTATGTATTTCCTTCCTCCAGAATTTTACTCACTAATTTCCTTTGTTTCAACATTTAAACACTATTTTTCCAGATTCACGTTCCTAGGTATTCAGAAGCATTACATTAACATTGAGCTAATATAACATTTCTTTTTCCACAATTGTTCTTCAACTCAGAAAAAAACAATATCGACGATGACGTTAGAAGACTGACGTGTAGTTGATTATAGTTCCAAAGACCATCAATTGTTGACTTTAGAAAATCCTGGTCCTCCTATACTTCATTCCAGATTCCGCTGAAGGACAACAGACTGTCCGAGAACTGAGTGTTGAGTGACCAGTGACAGTCCTTGACTGGCTGCCGCTTGTCGTGTAAACCTCGCTAAAATGACTCTAAAAGGACATTACTCATCTCGCAGCCCCCAAGACAGTCTCGATACAAGAGACTGAACCAGCAGCTGAACCACGGTAGTGTAGGACTTAAAAGCACAACTGTGTCTGGTGATGGAAGTATCTTCAGAGGGGCGTTGAGGTGGGTGGCGTGTTGGCAGAACAAGTGGCTCCCAATCTTCAGTCACCATGGCTCACTTCATCTCAGGCGTTTCTTGAAGACACCAGACTACTGGACCGTGAACACCATTCGTGTATACCCTCGTACAGTTAACTTTGGGCCGAGGGAGGTCATTTGGCACCCTACTATTGCTAGCCAACTGTACTCTGTAGGGAGCCCGTGTCGGTTATCTAGTGTCTTTCTCGTTACGCTTGCATTTCAATAGACAACGTAACCATGGCTCCAGAGACGAGAATAATTAGTACTGCTACATGCTGGCTCCCTCTCCGCTCTCTCTACATTTACTTCCGGTCTGCTTGCAACAAAGCACATCGAAAGTAGCAGACTGCTCTGCTCAGAAGAGCAGAGGAAATTCTTCCTAATTTAGGAATAATTTCAGTTAGAATATATTTCAGTTTCGGGAGTGTTCATATAACAAATTTTCGTAAAATAAATGATAGATTGAATGACGTCTATTGTGTAGTGAATTTCCCACCCATTTATATTTTTCTTGTGTATTTTTTTATGAGTAAACTTCAGTGAACTTTACAAGCATCCCACCGCTGCCACCATTGTAACGGGGGCCTGCCTTTAACCTTACTTAAACTGGTTAAATGCTGGTCGTTATTATTAAAAGTTCTTAATGTAACCTTCAGCCAACAACCCTCGTGACCTTGGCGTTTGATCACCGAGATATTACGACACGAGGACACGACACGAGGACACGAGGACGAGGACACGAGGACGAGGACGGAGAACGCCGCCACCAACTGACTTTAAAAAAACCACTGAATAATTCCCCCAATTGACGGTGAAGCAGGAAATCGTCAATTAGGCATAATCCCCGAAAGTGGCTCCCCAATTATCCGAAAGTAGGGATGAGATTATTTTAAATTTGTGGAATTAACTAAGTTACAAAAGGGATTATATTATTTTAAATTGATAAAGGGATGCGTGTTAAGTTCACTGGAGTTTAATCAGCCAAAAAAAAAAACACACAAGGAAAATATAAATGGGTGAGGGAATTTCACTACACAAGAGACTTTATTAAATTATTTATTTATTTTACGAAACGTTGTTATACGAACACTCCCGAAACTGAAATATATTCCAACTTAAATTCTTCCTAAAATAGAGACAATGGTATGGACTACAAAATAATGTGGCTTCTACAACTGTCCTCAAAACAAATAGACAGATAATTTTACCTTAAATAACACAAGCTCGGAGAGGTGGACTGCCTGCTTTAGGGGAAGGTCTTGACCCGCTGATTATCACAGCCACACTAACTTACTCTCTGACCTCCAAGCTGTGAAGCTCAACTTGGATCACTCCGCCAGCCTACTGGCTGCCAGACTAGTAAGCAAAATTAATTGAAAAAGCTAATCTTATTTACTGGCCAACCCAGCTGATTAAATTCCTATTGCAACTGACGGTAATTATATAGGTTCTTGAGCACGGCTACTTTAAATTATAATATTGAATAGCGACCTGAATTTATAATTTATGAATTACCAACAGGGAAGATTGTGGTCTTCTTGGCCGCCTGACCTCCTTGACCCAAGGTGAGTCAAGGAGCCAGCCGAGCCAGGTCGAACTAGTCCACTATTCTAAATGACTTCAACTGTCTCTTTGACAACATACCAGACTGGATTTTCTAGATGAGAACTCTAAATTCATGTTAAACTAACATAAGTGTTCAAACAAGATTGGTTATTAATACCGCTACTGTAATAACTGAATTCTCTTAAATCGATAAATTACGCTCACAGGAGACATGTGACAATATTGACTGTTCCCCCCCCCCCCGGCTAATCGCTTGGGACAACCTTTTGTGACAACCCAACGTCTCTTTCCGGGCGATTATCAATACACAAACAACAGGGCTCCATCAAGGAACATTTAATCTCTTCTCACAACCAGACCATCACCAGAGAAATCATGAAAAACAACACAGAAATCATCGATAGATACAGCGATAGGAGGAGGCTCGACATCAGCGAGGCACTACACATCAAAAAGTCAACACCAGCAATCAACAGCCAATTAACACATAACTTCATTCTACCCACTTCAAGACCCCGAACCAACACAGAAGCAACAAGAGAAAGTATAGGCCAATAGACCCTCTGCATTGATTGATTGATTGATTGATAAAGATTAAGCCACCCAAGAGGTGGCACGGGCATGAATAGCCCGTAAGTGGTACAATTTTTTTTTCTCAGTATTCTGAGGTTGCATTTAACCATCAAGCTGTTATCACGGGGGAGGATACTGCTTCACAGTCTTTATGAGGGTGTCCAGCTGCTGGACACCTTTGTTGACCAGGAGAGTGGCTGTGTTGATGGCTTCAGGGTGGCCACTGCATGATTCAGGAACTCTTAAAGCTCTTCTAAGGTCATTGGTTGCTTCACATTCCAGAAGATAGTGAATTAATAGCTTTTCTGTGACAGTTTGGCAGAAGATGCACTCTCTCTGTCGGGGTTCACCAATCTCCCAGTTGCATCTGTTACCTAGACGTAGTCTATATAGCCTAACTGCTATTTCCCTGTGGATTCCTTTTGGGATATTTAACCTTTCTAATTTGGTTGCCTGAAGATACCATGTTGCAGATGGCGAACCTTCAGCTATTCTCTGGTGCAGGTAGGCTTTGTTGAGATGTGAGAGTTTTTTGGTGATGATGTTTTTTATGTTCTCTAGGCTGGGTTGAATTGTTTTATGTATCACTGGATGACGAGTTGCCAATTTAGCAATTTCATCAGCTTTTTCATTTAATGGGATTCCAATATGGGATGGGATCCAGTTTAAAGTTATGTTGATTCCTTTGCCTTTAGTGACTGCTCCAAGATACAAAATGGTGGTAATTATTTTCACATTATCTTTCCACTGTTTTTGTCCTAGTATTTGAAGTGCAGTTTTTGAGTCTGTGTGTATGATTGCATTTTGAGTGTTTTGTGCAATAACATATGTGAATGCCTGTTGTATGGCAAACAGCTCAGTTTGGGTTGATGATACTAGTCCTCCCAGTCTCCAATATGCCTGTACACTGGTCGTGCAAAGAGCAGCGCCAGCACTCTCATTTTCTGTGTCCACCGATCCGTCTGTGAAGATGTGGGTGGCTCCTGCTACTGCTATGCTATACATTTGCTCTTCTATTATGCGCCTTAGGATTGTCGGATCATAGGCAGCCTTTTTCATTGGGAGACTTTCTATTACTATTTTGAAAGTAGGCTCTTCCCACGGCGCGGAAGGAGTGTAATTTGGGTGTGGATGATCACCCTCTATATGTTTTTTAAATGTAGTCTGTTTAGGACTTTTCCTGCTCTTGCAACCCAAGAGTTTCCATTGTTTTGGCCTAGTCCAACCACGAAGGCCTGCCGTACTGGGATTGGATCAGAAGAAATAATTATCTTACTGATAATTGTAGCTGTCCTTTGTGATATTCTTTCTTGTAGAGAGGGCAAACCCGTCTCCAGTCTAAGAGTTTCAAGCCTGGTCCACATGGAAGCTCCCAGTGCAGCTCTCATAGCATTGTTTTGGGCAACTTCAAGCTTTTTCCACTGTTGGTGTGATAGATTTGTGAGTGCAGGTGCGGCATAATCGATCACTGATCTGACTGCCTGTACATAGTATGTGCGAAGGACTTGCAGATTGGCTCCTCCAGAAAGGGAGGTTAGCGACCTGAGGATTGCCGTCCGGGCCGCAGTTCGCTCTCTCAAGTAAGTGACCTCAGCATTAAATTTCATGTGTGTGTCCAGGATGATTCCTAGATACTGATAGGTGTCGACCCATTCTATTGGTTGACCCTGTACTGTGAGTTGGATGTTGGGCTTCGCTATTTTTATGGGCATGGCCTTTGACTTTGAGGGGGTTGAGTTTGATCCCAATCTGTTTTGCCTCTTTACTGATGCAGTCTAAGCATTTGGGTGCAAGGCGCGCCGCATCCCTTCCTTTTATGATGATGACAAAGTCGTCCGCGTAGTTTAGCAGCCTGCAGTGATGTGGGAGTTTCAACCTCATTATTCTTTCCATTAAACAGTTGAAGAGAAGAGGGCTGAGAATACCTCCTTGCGGTGTACTATTTTCATGTCTTTTGTACTCAGAGACTGTGCCATGAAGTTTTACTTTTGCTTCTCTGTTTATGAGACAGTTTTTGGTCCAGGAGAGCAGGTTGCCTCTGACCTCTTTGTCGATGAGGCAGCAGAGAATAGCTGGGGCGCTAGCCAGTTCAAAGGCTTTTTCGAGGTCCAGGAATATCAGCATTCCTGGTCTGTCATTCAAGTGGGCTAACTGAGTTGTAATACATTCCACTGTGCCAACCCCTCTTCTATAGGCATACATATCATGGTGCAGTTTAGGCATTTTCCACTCCAGTCTGTTGAGTGCCATTCTGTCAGCCGTCTTGGCTGCACAGCTTTGGAGAGAGATGGGCCTGGGATTAGCTGGATCTTTGGGTTTTGGGATCGGCACTATGTCTGCTCTATTCCAAGCAGAAGGTCTAGTTTGAGAAGTCCAGGCTAAATTAATTAACCTTAGGTATGCAGCGTCTCCCTTTGGGCCGAGGTTTTTAATAATTTTATAGGTTATTTTGTCGGCTCCAGGGGGATGTATCCTTGGAGGTTTTTTTTAGCCCGATTGAGCTCATCCAGTGTGAAGGGGGCATTAGTGTCAGAGACTTCTTCACATGCTGTAAGGATTCTGTGCCACCTTTCTTCCTCTAGTCCGGTCTGTACTGCTAATACATCTGGTGGAAGTTGATTGCTGGTTGCTCTCTCTGCAAACCTGGTTGCCAGTACTTCGGCTTCCTGTTGAGGATCCTTGGGGTGTGGAGCTTTAAGTGTTTTATTCCCTTTGGCTCGGTGAATTTGCTGCCACATCTCTCCGAGAGAGGTGTGTTCATTCAGGTGTGAACACCATTCCAGCCACTTTTGTTCTTTTATTTGTCTGGTCTCTCGATGTACATGTTCTTTGACCTCACAAAGTAAGATCCTGTTGCGGTCACTTGGCTGCTTTTTGTATAGCTTTCTTGTTCTATTGAGTCTATGGTTGAGTTCTTTGACACGTTCGCAATAGTACCAATGATCTTTATGGTGTCCGGTGGACTGTTTTTTCAGTGGGATTGAGTGGTTGGCTGCACTTTGAATCGCTTTGACAAATTCTTGTTCTGCCTGATTAATGTCTTCGGGAAGATCATAGTTTCTTTGCCACTCTGAAATGAGGTTTTGAAATCGGTCCCAGTTTGCTAAAGCAAAGTTCCAGGCTTCAGATGGAGGCGGAGGTGGGGTGGGTAGGTCTAACTGAAGATCAATTTGGACCCCATAGTGGTCGCTTGTCAGTGTGGGCTCAACTGACCATGTTGCTGCATCTCTTAGGGAGGCTGAAACGAAGGTTAGGTCTAATCTGCCTCCTTGGATGTGGGTAGGTTCATTCTTGTTTAGGATTTGTATTTCTGGAAGCTGGTCCAGTAGATGTGTAATGTGTATGCCGGCTTCATTTGTTTTGTTCGAGCCCAGTGCCAATCGATGATGGGCATTAAAATCTCCACAAATGATTGTGTTTGTTGTTGTCGCGTGTCCAAATAACACAGAGAGATCCATTTCGGCTTGTGGAGACCTGTACACATTGAACACTTCAAGTTTGTCGTGTCTTAGCTCAATGGTGACTCCCATTACCTCTGTCCCTGCTCCACAATTGGGTGGGCTGGTTATGGATTTGGAGATCAGGTCACATTTTACATAGATTGCACATCCCCTGGATTGCCCATTGATCCATGGAAGGAAGAAGCCTCGATAGCCTGAGATTTTAGGTTCTAATCCGGCTCGAAGCAAGCTCTCCTGTAGTATCAGGATGTCTATGCCTTTGGTTGCTGCTATGCATTGCAAGTGTTGCAATTTAGTGCGCAGTCCTTGCGCATTCCATTGCAGGATCTTTAGAATTCTAGGTTCTTGGAATTTGCTGATAATTCCGTGGTATCCATGGAGTCTGATGAACACGCCATGGAAGTTGCAATTGGTGTATAGGTTCTTAGTGGACCTGAAATTGACTCATCAATATCGCTTTCTGACGAGCTGGACTCTATCTGCTTTTTATGGGGGTGTCTCCTGCCCTGCTGTCTTGACGGTGTGGATATTACATCTTCGATTTTTTTGAGCTTATGCTCAATTGTCTTCCGAGTCTCTGTGGTTTGCTTGATTCCATGTGAAGACAGCAGACTTTCGATCAACTCAGTGACCAAAGTTTTGAGCATTGGCCAGAGAGCGTCCAGTTCAGTGGGAGCACTATTTAATGTTGTGCAGGTTAGGGGCCTAGTGGCTTTTAGACCCTTCTCGGTGGTAACTTTGGCACTGGAATTGCTACTCATATTGGCCCCAGTGTGCTTGCTGGATGAAATGGGAGGCCGACTGCTTTGAACATGATTCTTGTGTCCTCCATCTTTCTTTTTGTCCTGTACTGTCTTCTCACCCTTCACCGTGGCCGATGGTGAAGGGCCGTGTGCCCCCTCTTCCTGAATGGGTAGACCCCACGCGGTTTTAGTGAGCATGGGAGCTGGTATTCGTTTTGGTGGGGGTTTTGGCTCCGCTGTAGGCGTGGTGGGGTTCGTTTGAAGCCTTTTGAGCCTTTCAAGTTCCATGCATGATGTGCCTTGGAACAATTTGGGCATTTTGCCTGAGCAGGGTGGTTTGCCTTGAATTTATCAATACATGTTTTTGTATCATGGGGCTGGCTGCAGACTCCGCACCTCACTGGGCGTTGGCAGCCATCTTTGTGATGCCCAAATCTCTGACATCTAAAGCATCTTAGGGGTTCTGGGGTGTAAGGCCTGTGTTGGAACACGCCCCAGATTCCAAGGTCAAGTTTCTCCGGGATCCGTCCTCTTACTGTGAGAAGGACTTGTCGAGTTTCCTGTTTTGTGGTTCGTACTTGGCATCTCTCTGCTGACACCACATAGTTCAGCTTTTCGAGATGGCCAAGGGCCATATGCAAGGGATAGTGGAGGACAATGATTTTACTTATTTTATCCTCTGGTTTCAGTCCCTCACAT
>NC_091152.1:40835391-40973331 GCF_040958095.1 Procambarus clarkii
TTTTGGAGAATTGATTTTTGATTTACCTCCAACAGTGAAAAGAAATGTACGAAAGATTGAGAAAATTCGTGTTAGAATTATTAATCTTACTTTTTCGGTCATATTTAATAATATATGTCTACAGGAAAGACTGCTACCAAAATATACTAATATATATATATATATATATATATATATATATATATATATATATATATATATATATATATATATATATATATATATATATATATATATATATATATATATATATCTGAGAAACCAATATTATAATATTGAATAAAAACATACATTATGCAGCTATTAGTCTAATAATTAGTTTAAACTTCCTCTGTACATATAATAATTATTACTAATACATTTTATTCTGTCATACACACAGATAATGAAATATTAATTCCGGATTAAAGTTAATATGTGTCGAAGTGACGAGTAAAATCATGGACCAGTTAATACGTGAAAAATATTAGCAGGTGTTTGACGGGTGTTTGATTGAAGCGGCTGGCTTTGATATGTTTAATTTATTGTTTTATGGTAATGGACGATACAGAGGCGTCCTTATGTGTGTGTGTGTGTAATTACCTAAGTGTAGTTACAGGATGAAAGCTACGCTCGTGGTGTCCCGTCTTCCCAGCAATCAATGTCATATAACGCTTTGAAACTACTGACGGTCTTGGCCTCCACCACCTTCTCACTTAACTTGTTCCAACCGTCTACCACTCTGTTTGCGAAAGTAAATTTTCTTATATTTCTTCGGCATCTGTTTAGCTAGTTTAAATCTATGACCTCTTGTTCTTGAAGTTCCAGGTCTCAGGAAATCTTCCCTATCGATTTTATCAATTCCTGTTACTATTTTGTCTGTAGTGATCATGTCACCTCTTTTTCTTCTGTCTTCTAGTTTTGGCATATTTAATGCCTCTAACCTCTCCTCATAGCTCTTGCCCTTCAGTTCTGGAAGCCACTTAGTAGCGTGTCTTTGCACCTTTTCCAGTTTGTTGATGTGCTTCTTAAGATATGGGGCACCACACAACCGCTGCATATTCTAGCTTTGGCCTAACAAAAGTCGTGAACAAGTTCTTTAGTATATCGCCATCCATGTATTTAAAAGCAATTCTGAAGTTAGAAAGCGTGGCATAGACTCCTCGCACAATATTCTTTATGTGGTCCTCGGGTGATAGTTTTCTATCTAGAACCACCCCTAGATCTGTTTCTTTATCAGAATTCTTTAAAGATTTCTCACATAATATATAGGTTGTGTGGGGTCTATGTTCTCCTAAATTCCATTAAATTCCATTTGCCAAGTGGTGTTCCATATACTTATTTTGTCCAGGTAATCTTGAAGGGCATGACAATCATTTAAGTTTCTTATCCTTCCTATTATCTTAGCATCATCAGCAAACATGTTCATATAATTCTGTATACCAACTGGTAGATCATTTATGTAGACAATAAACATCACTGGTGCAAGAACCGAACCCTGTGGTACTCCACTTGTGACATTTCTCCAGTCCGATACATTGCCTCTGATCACTGCCCTCATTTTTCTATCATTCAGAAAATTTTTCATCCATGTTGGAAGCTTACCTGTCACCCCTCCAATATTTTCCAGTTTCCAGAACAACCTCTTATGTGGATCTCTGTCGAAAGTCATTTTTAGGTCCAGATAGATGCAGTCAACCCAACCATCTCTTTCCTGTAATATCTCTGTTGCTCGATCATAAAAACTGCGTAAATTCGTTACACAGGATCTTCCAGATCGAAAACCATACTGTCTGTCTGATATTATATCATTTCTCTCCAGGTGTTCTACCCATTTAGATTTAATTATTTTTTCCAATATTTTGACTATTACACTTGTCAATGATACCGGTCTATAATTAAGGGGGTCTTCCCTGCTTCCACTTTTGTAGATTGGAACTATGTTAGCCTTTTTCCACACATCAGCTACAACTCCTGTAAACAGGGATGCCTGAAAAATCAGTTGAAAAGGAATGCTGAGCTCAGGTGCACATTCTCTCAGAACCCATGGTGAAACTCCATCTGGACCAACTGCTTTGTTCTTATTTAGCTCCTTGAGCATTTTTTCCACTTCGTCTCTAGACACCTCTATGTGCTCTATGTTGTTCTCTGGAATTCGTATTGTGTCTGGTTCCCTGAAGATTTCATTTTGTACAAATACACTTTGGAACTTTTCGTTTAATGTTTTACACATTTCCTTTTCATTTTCCGTGAATCTTTTTCCCATTTTCAATCTCTGAATATTATCCTTTACCTGCAATTTGTTGTTTATGAATTTATAGAATAGACCTCGTTCTGTTTTACATTTGTCTGCAATCCCTTTTTCAAAATTTCTTTCTGCCTCTCTCCAAACTGCTGTGTAGTTGTTTCTCGCATCTTTGTATCGCTGGTATGTTTGGGGGTTTGGCCTCTTCCTGTATTGATTCCATTTTTGTGTCTTTTGGTCTCTGGTCCTCTCGCAATTTCTGTTGAACCAATCCTGTTTACTAGTTCTGCATCTCTGTTTTGGTGTAGATTTTTTTGTGCCTTTATCATATATTTCACAAAACTTGACATACATCTCATTCACTTCCATGCCTAGCAACAAGTCTGTCCAATTATACTCACTAAAAAAAATTTTAAGGTTGCCATAATGTCCTCTCCTAAAGTCAGGTTTTTCAAATCCATCAACCTTCTTATTTTTTCCCAGATTATAATGCATTGCATACTTTATTCCCAAGAAAACATGGTCACTTTTACCCAAGGGAGGAAGGTACTGAATGTCAAATATTTCTTCCTCCTTCCTGGTAAATATCAAATCTAGCATGGAGGGAACGTCCCCTTCCCTCATCCTCGTAGCTTGTTTAACATGTTGATACAAGAATGTTTCCAGGATGAGGTCTACAAATTTACAGGTCCAAAAATCTTCTGTTTTAGCTTCATATGCTTCCCAGTCTATGGATTTCAAGCTCAAGTCACCGACTATCAACAGTCGTGATCTATTGTTATCCGCTCTCGCTATGATCTCTCTCATTATTGTTATAAGACCTTCTCGTTTACTATCTAGCTCCTCCTTTGACCATGTGCTGCTTGGCGGTGGACTATATGCATTTATCATCATTAGTTTATCATCCTCATGGCAGATCTCTAGTGCTATTATGTCAAATTCTTGTGTATTGTCAGTCATTATTTCGTTCTCCTTTAGGTGTTCTTTCACCAGCACAGCAACGCCACCGCCTTTCCTAATTTTTCTGTCCCGTCTCCATATTGAGTAGCCCCTTGGGAATATGACCTCATTTAAAATAACATCTTCAAGTTTTGTCTCCGTGAGTGCAACAATGTCTGGTGTCTGCAGCTGTATTACATCACTTAACTCCAGTATCTTCCATCTTACTCCATCTATGTTGGTGTATGCAATCTTCAGGAACTTGTTCCCCCTCTTCTTATTTTTCACTCCCCCTCTCTCTCAAATGATTTTGTTGGTTTGCCTTTATGTACCACTTTACTGGTCTGCCTGCCCCTATCACTTTGTAGAAAAAAGAATTGATTTCTTCTTCATTCCTGCTCTCATTTAAACGTTTTGCCTCGGCGAGGTTCAGTTTCAGCTTCTCCCTCCCTTTTCATTCAGTGTGTGTGTGTGTGTACTCACCTAATTGTACTCACCTAATTGTGTCTGCAGGATCGAGCATTGACTCTTGGATCCCGCCTTTCGAGCATCGGTTGTTTACAGCAATGACTATGGTCCTATTTCCATATCATACCTAGTTTTAAAATTATGAATAGTATTTGCTTCCACAACCTGTTCCTTAAGTGCATTCCATTTTCCCACTATTCTCAAGGTAAAAGAAAACTTCCTAACATCTCTGTGACTCATCTGAGTTTCCAGGTTCCACCCATGTCCCCTCGTTCTCTTACTATTCCGTGTGAACATTTCGTCTATGTCCACTCTGTCAATCCCCCTGAATATTTTATATGTTCCTATCCTGTTCCCCCTCTCCCTTCTTCTTTCTAGTGTCGTAAGGGACAGTTCCCTCAGGCGCTCCTCATACCCCATGCCTCGTAACTCTGGGACGAGTCTTGTTGCAAACCTCTGAACCTTCTCCAGTTTCCTTATATGCTTCTTCAGATGGGGACTCCATGATGAGGCGGCATACTCTAAGACTGGCCTCCCGTAGGCAGTGTAAAGCGCCCTAAATGCCTCCTTAATTAGGTTTCTGAATGATGTTCTTTTGCCAGTGTAGAGTACGCTGCTGTCGTTATCCTATTTATATGTGCTTTAGGAGACAGATTAGGTGTTACGTCTACGCCCAGGTCTCTTTCATGCATCGTCACAGGTAGGCAGTTCCCCTTCATTGTGTACTGTCCCTTTGGTCTCCTATCTCCTAGTCCCATTTCCATAACTTTACATTTGCTCGTGTTGAACTCCAGTAGCCATTTCTTTGACCATCTTTGCAACCTGTTTAGGTCTTCTTGGAGGATCCTGCAATCCTCATCTGTCACAACTCTTCTCATCAACTTTGCGTCATCTGCGAATATTCGTTAACAAATACTAGAAATAGAATTGATCCCAGCAACGATCCTTGTGGTACTCCACTCGTTACTGTTCGCCAGTCCGAATTCTCGCCCCTTACCGTAACTCTCTGGCTCCTTCCTGTTAGGTAGTTCCTTATCCATTCTGGGGCCTTTCTTCCCACCCCCGCCTGCCTCTCGAGTTTGAACAGCAGTCTCATGTGCGGTACTGTATCAAAGGTTTTTTGACAGTCCAGAAATATGCAGTCTGCTCAACCATCTCTGTTCTGTCTTATCCTCGTTATTTTATCATAGAATTCCAAAAGGTTTGTTAGGCACGATTTCCCTTTCCAGAACCCATGTTGATGTTAGTTCACAAACCTAATGTTTCCAGGTGTGCAACCAGTCGTAGCCTAATTATTCTTTCCAGTATTTTACAGGGGATGCAACTGGGCAATTCTTCCGACCTGAGTGACTCATTAAAGATCATTGCCAGAGGCACGCCGAGGGCCTGCGCTGCTTCTTTTAGTATCCACGGTGATACTTTGTCTGGTCCAACTGCTTTAGTTGCATCCAGTGTTATCAACTGTTTCATTACCTCCTCTGCTGTCACCTATATATCTGATAGTCTTTCATCTAGGGTAATCACTTCTAACAATGGGAGCTGCTCAGGCTCGGTAGTGAACACTCCATGGAAACTGGCATGCAGTGACTCGCAGATTTCCTTGTCACTTTCAGTATATGCCCCCTCTGTCTTCCTTCCTTTCCTTGTGTATGTGTGTAATTACCTAAGTGTAGTTACAGGATGAGAGTTACGCTCGTGGTGTCCCGTCTTGTGTGTGTGTGTGTGAGTGTGTGTGTGTGAGTGTGTGTGTGTGTGTGTGTGTGTGTGTGTGTGTGTGTGTGTGTGTGTGTGTGTGTGTGTGTGTGTGTGTGTGTGTGTGTGTGTGTGTGTGTGCGTGTGTATTCACCTATTTGTGCTTGCAGGAGTTGAGCTCTGGCTCTTTGGTCCCGCCTCTCAACTGTCCATCAACTGGTGTACAGATTCCTGAGCCTTCTGGGCTCTATCACATTTACATTTGATACTGTGTATGGAGTCAGCCTCCATCACATCACTGCCTAATGCATTCCACCTGTTAACTACTCTGACACTGAAAAAGTTCTTTCTAACGTCCCCGTGGCTCATTTGAGTTCTCAGTTTCCACCTGTGTTCCCTTGTTCGCGTACCACCCGTGTTAAACTGTTTATCTGTATCTACCAAGTCAATTCCCCTGAGAATTTTGTAGGTGGTTATCATGTCTCCCCTTACTCTTCTGTCTTCCTCTGTCGTGAGATGAATTTCCCGCAGCCTTCCCCCGTAACTCATGCCACTTATTTCTATGACTTGCCTAGTGGCATGCCTCGGAACTTTTTTAAGCTTCGTCTTGTGCTTAACAGAGTACGGGCTCCATGCTGGGGCCGCATACTCCAGGATTGGTCTTACATATGTGGTATACAGGGTTCTGAATGATTCTTTACACAGGTTCCTGAAGGCTGTTCTGATGTTAGCCAGCCTCGCGTATGCTGCAGATGTAATACTTTTTATGTGGGCTTCAGGAGACAGGTTTGGTGTGATATCAACTCCTAGATCTTTCTCTCTGTCCGTTTCATTAAGTACTTCATCTCCTATTCTGTATCCTGAGTCAGGCCTCCTGTTTCCACTGCCTAGTTTCATTACTTTGCATTTACTCGGGTTGAACTTTAGCAGCCATTTGTTTGACCATTCATTCAATCTGTCTAGGTCACCTTGTAGCCTCCTACTATCATCCTCTGTTTTAATCCTCCTTATAAGTTTTGCATCATCAGCAAACTGAGAGGTACGATTCTATACCCTCTGAGAGATCGTTTACATTTATTAGAAACAGTATAGGTCCAAGGACTGAACCCTGTGGGACTCCACTGATGACGTCCTGCCACCCCTCACAGTGACTCGCTGTCTTCTGTTGCTTAGGTACTCCCTTGTCCAATGGAGTAGCTTCCCTTTCACTCCTGCCTGCATCTCCAAATTGTGTACTTGTCACATATAGGGTGCTGTGGCAAAGGCTTTTTGGCAATCCTAAGTATGAAGTATGTCAAACCTTCTGTTTCTTGCCTGATTTATATCACCTGGTCACAGTATTTAACATGTGAGGCAAGATTTACCATCCCTGAACTAATGCAGGTTATGTGTTATAAAGTTCTTTCTCTTTAGATGTTCTACTACTTTGTTCACAATCTTCTCCATCACCTTGCAAGGTATGCAAGTTAGGGGACCACTATCGTGTACCTCACACCTACTTGTCCTTAGTAGTGAACCTATCTGCCTCTATCCTCAATTATATTCCTTCACTGTTGTTTTTCTTTCATGTGACTGTGCAGCAATTATGTTGAGTCTTTACCTTACTTGCTATGTCATGTCCGTACTGTCTTTCTAGTGGGGCACTATAACACCACCATGGCTCTATAACACCCTCATGGCTTTATAACACCACCATGGCTCCTATAACACCATCATGGCTCTATAACACCACCATGGCTCTATAACACCACCATGGCTCTATAACACCACCATGGCTCTATAACACCATCATAGCTCTATAACACCACCATGGCACTCTAACACCACCATGGCACTCTAACACCACATGGCTCTATAACACCACCATGGCTCTATAACACCCTCATGGCTCTATAACACCCTCATGGCTCTATAACACCACCATGGCTCTATAACACCATCATGGCTCTATAACACCATCATAGCTCTATAACACCACCATGGCTCTATAACACCACCAAGGCTCTATAACACTATCATGGCTCTATAAAGAGTTGACAAGAGCAACTCATGTATCCTGGGCCGCTTCACTCTCAACTGGTAAACAGTGTTGCAGATAGTGAACACTCTGGCCTGTCACTACCCTCAAGTGCAGTGTTGCATCTGCAACATGATATCTCAATAGACTTAAGGCACTGTACACGAGGCTTCAGAGTACACAGTGAGGTGTACTGTACACACTGTGTACTCACCAACTAGGGCAGTACACAGTGAGGTGTACTGTACACACTGTGTACTCACCAACTAGGCCAGTACACTGAGAGGTGTACTGTACACACTGTGTACTCACCAACTAGGGCAGTACACAGAGAGGTGTACTGTACACACTGTGTACTCACCAACTAGGGCATACACAGAGAGGTGTACTGTACACACTGTGTACTCACCAACTAGGGCAGTACACAGAGAGGTGTACTGTACACACTGTGTACTCACCAACTAGGGCAGTACACAGTGAGGTGTACTGTACACACTGTGCACTCACCAACTAGGGCAGTACACAGAGAGGTGTACTGTACACACTGTGCACTCACCAACTAGGGCAGTACACAGAGAGGTGTACTGTACACACTGTGCACTCACCAACTAGGGCAGTACACAGAGAGGTGTACTGTACACACTGTGCACTCACCAACTAGGGCAGTACACAGAGAGGTGTACTGTACACACTGTGTACTCACCAACTAGGGCAGTACACAGAGAGGTGTACTGTACACACTGTGCACTCACCAACTAGGGCAGTACACAGAGAGGTGTACTGTACACACTGTGCACTCACCAACTAGGGCAGTACACAGAGAGGTGTACTGTACACACTGTGCACTCACCAACTAGGGCAGTACACAGAGAGGTGTACTGTACACACTGTGCACTCACCAACTAGGGCAGTACACAGAGAGGTGTACTGTACACACTGTGCACTCACCAACTAGGGCAGTACACAGAGAGGTGTACTGTACACACTGTGCACTCACCAACTAGGGCAGTGCACAGAGAGGTGTACTGTACACACTGTGTACTCACCAACTAGGGCAGTGCACAGAGAGGTGTACTGTACACACTGTGTACTCACCAACTAGGGCAGTACACAGAGAGGTGTACTGTACACACTGTGTACTCACCAACTAGGGCAGTACACAGAGAGGTGTACTGTACACACTGTGTACTCACCAACTAGGGCAGTACACAGAGAGGTGTACTGTACACACTGTGTACTCACCAACTAGGGCAGTACACAGAGAGGTGTACTGTACACACTGTGTACTCACCAACTAGGGCAGTACACAGAGAGGTGTACTGTACACACTGTGTACTCACCAACTAGGGCAGTACACAGAGAGGTGTACTGTACACACTGTGTACTCACCAACTAGGGCAGTACACAGAGAGGTGTACTGTACACACTGTGTACTCACCAACTAGGGCAGTACACAGAGAGGTGTACTGTACACACTGTGTACTCACCAACTAGGGCAGTACACAGAGAGGTGTACTGTACACACTGTGTACTCACCAACTAGGGCAGTACACAGAGAGGTGTACTGTACACACTGTGTACTCACCAACTAGGGCAGTACACAGAGAGGTGTACTGTACACACTGTGTACTCACCAACTAGGGCAGTACACAGAGAGGTGTACTGTACACACTGTGTACTCACCAACTAGGGCAGTACACAGAGAGGTGTACTGTACACACTGTGTACTCACCAACTAGGGCAGTACACAGAGAGGTGTACTGTACACACTGTGCACTCACCAACTAGGGCAGTACACAGAGAGGTGTACTGTACACACTGTGTACTCACCAACTAGGGCAGTACACAGAGAGGTGTACTGTACACACTGTGTACTCACCAACTAGGGCAGTACACAGAGAGGTGTACTGTACACATTGTGTACTCACCAACTAGGGCAGTACACAGAGAGGTGTACTGTACACACTGTGTACTCACCAACTAGGGCAGTACACAGAGAGGTGTACTGTACACACTGTGTACTCACCAACTAGGGCAGTACACAGAGAGGTGTACTGTACACATTGTGTACTCACCAACTAGGGCAGTACACAGAGAGGTGTACTGTACACACTGTGTACTCACCAACTAGGGCAGTACACAGAGAGGTGTACTGTACACACTGTGTACTCACCAACTAGGGCAGTACACAGAGAGGTGTACTGTACACACTGTGTACTCACCAACTAGGGCAGTACACAGAGAGGTGTACTGTACACACTGTGTACTCACCAACTAGGGCAGTACACAGTGTGTCAATATGGGTCATCACAAGCCTCTTGATCACATGTGGTGTGAGAGAGGAAGTTCATTTGGTATATATTTGTTTATATTTTATATCGTGACTCTGGTCTTGGTCTCCAGTTATATAAATACCTTTGAGTCCTGCATTAATTACATTATGATGATAATATATAACTTTCTTATAATAAGCTTTCCTAGTTACTGTTGTATTTTGTGGCGGGTTTATTCCACATGTTATGAAACGATTTTGGTAAAAACATTTGAAAGACTTGATGCGTAATTCCCCAATTAGATCCGTGCTGGTAAAGATGGGCTAATGCTTGTTAATCCATCAGCTGCGCCTCTTATTAGTAAAACACTTTGCACTTTACTGGAAACAGATGACGATCTAACTTTCCTGGACCTCTGCTTAGTGCGCCCAGCCACTTGGGTTAGACGGTAGAGCGACGGTCTCGCTTCATGCGGGTCGGTGTTCAATCCCCGACCGTCCACCAAGTGGTTGGGCACCATTCCTTTCCCTTGTCCCATCCCCCAGTCCTTATCCTGACCCCTTCCCAGTGTTATATAGTCGTTGTGGCTTGGCGCTTACCCCTGATAACTCTCTGCCCTTCTTTGTTTTTACGTGATGGTGATGGGGCACAGAACCCCAGGATGGTGATGGGACACAGAACCCCAGGATGGTGATGGGACACAGAACCCCAGGATGGTGATGGGGCACAGAACCCCAGGATGGTGATGGGACACAGAACCCCAGGATGGTGATGGGACACAGAACCCCAGGATGGTGATGGGACACAGAACCCCAGGATGGTGATGGGACACAGAACCCCAGGATGGTGATGGGACACAGAACCCCAGGATGGTGATGGGACACAGAACCCCAGGATGGTGATGGGGCACAGAACCCCAGGATGGTGATGGGACACAGAACCCCAGGATGGAGATGGGGTACAGAACCCCAGGATGGTGATGGGACACAGAACCCCAGGATGGTGATGGGACACAGAACCCCAGGATGGTGATGGGACACAGAACCCCAGGATGGTGATGGGACACAGAACCCCAGGATGGTGATGGGACACGGAACCCCAGGATGGTGATGGGGCACAGAACCCCAGGATGGTGATGGGACACAGAACCCCAGGATGGTGATGGGGTACAGAACCCCAGGATGGTGATGGAACACAGAACCCCAGGATGGTGATGGGACACAGAACCCCAGGATGGTGATGGAGACACAGAACCCCAGGATGGTGATGGGACACAGAACCCCAGGATGGTGATGGGACACAGAACCCCAGGATGGTGATGGAGACACAGAACCCCAGGATGGTGATGGGACACAGAACCCCAGGATGGTGATGGGACACAGAACCCCAGGATGGTGATGGAGACACAGAACCCCAGGATGGTGATGGAGACACAGAACCCCAGGATGGTGATGGGACACAGAACCCCAGGATGGTGATGGGACACAGAACCCCAGGATGGTGATGGGACACAGAAACCCAGGATGGTGATGGGGCACAGAACCCCAGGATGGTGATGGGACACAGAACCCCAGGATGGTGATGGGACACAGAACCCCAGGATGGTGATGGGACACAGAACCCCAGGATGGTGATGGGACACAGAACCCCAGGATGGTGATGGGACACAGAACCCCAGGATGGTGATGGGACACAGAACCCCAGGATGGAGATGGGGTACAGAACCCCAGGATGGTGATGGGACACAGAACCCCAGGATGGTGATGGGACACAGAACCCCAGGATGGTGATGGGACACAGAACCCCAGGATGGTGATGGGACACAGAACCCCAGGATGGTGATGGGACACAGAACCCCAGGATGGTGATGGGGCACAGAACCCCAGGATGGTGATGGGACACAGAACCCCAGGATGGTGATGGGTTACAGAACCCCAGGATGGTGATGGAACACAGAACCCCAGGATGGTGATGGGACACAGAACCCCAGGATGGTGATGGAGACACAGAACCCCAGGATGGTGATGGGACACAGAACCCCAGGATGGTGATGGGACACAGAACCCCAGGATGGTGATGGAGACACAGAACCCCAGGATGGTGATGGGACACAGAACCCCAGGATGGTGATGGGACACAGAACCCCAGGATGGTGATGGAGACACAGAACCCCAGGATGGTGATGGAGACACAGAACCCCAGGATGTTTTTTTTTTTTTTTTTTTTATTATTTTCTACCACAGACGTGGCCACAGGATGGTGATGGGACACAGAACCCCAGGATGGTGATGGGACACAGAACCCCAGGATGGTGATGGAGGCACAGAACCCCAGGATGGTGATGGGACACAGAACCCCAGGATGGTGATGGGGTACAGAACCCCAGGATGGTGATGGGACACAGAACCCCAGGATGGTGATAAGACACAGAACCCCAGGATGGTGATGGGTACAGAACCCTAGGATGGTGATGGGACACAGAACCCCAGGATGGTGATGGGACACAGAACCCCAGGATGGTGATGGGGCACAGAACCCCAGGATGGTGATGGGGCACAGAACCCCAGGATGGTGATGGGACACAGAACCCCAGGATGGTGATGGGACACAGAACCCCAGGATGAAGATAAAGCCTATCACATGTTACACAGACATAGCCAGACCATGAGTGGGGTTGGCAACAGTTTACTAACTATACGAGTCTCGCCCAAAGATGAGTCAGCGTTGAGGATGAGTACAGCATGAGTATGGGTTATTACTCAGCTCTAACGTCCTGATCACGAAAGACTAAATATTTACACTTTTACATATACACTACATATATAATTTATATGAAACTCCTCGCTAAATAAACCAATAATTGCTTGCAAAAGTATTTTTTGATCACAAATCATTTGCTAATGACAGCATTGATGCTGATTAGCACATTGTGTATACACAGACACCTCCCTCCTGTATGCACACACACACACACACACACACACACACACACACACACACACCTTATTCAGGTGGACAAAGACAAACTCTTCAGCACGGGTGGAACACGAACAAGGGGACACAGGTGGAAACTTAGTACCCAAATGAGCCACAGGGACATTAGAAAGAATTTTTTCAGTGTCAGAGTAGTTAATAAATGGAATGCATTAGGCAGTGATGTGGTGGAGGCTGATTCCATACACAGTTTCAAATGTAGATATGATAGAGCCCAGTAGGCTCAGGAATCTGTACACCAGTTGATTGACAGTTGAGAGGCGGGGACCAAAGAGCCAGAGCTCAACCCCCGCAAGCACAATTAGGTGAGTACACACACACGCACACACACACACACACACACACGCACACACACACACACAAAACAAAACACGTGTTTTGGGGGGCGTTGGCGGCTGAGTGGCCAGCACACTGGATATGTAGTCCTGAGGTCCGGGGTTTGATTCCCAGCGCCGACGGAAACAAAAATGGGCAGTTTCTTTCACCCTGATGTTCCTGTTACCTAGCAATAAATAGGTACTTGGGAGTTAGCTGCTACGGGCTGCTTCCTGGGTGTGTACTCACCTAGTTGTGTTTGCGGGGGGTTGAGCTCTGGCTCTTTGGTCCCGCCTCTCAACCGCCTTTGGTCCCGCCTCTCTTGTGTATGTTTGTGTGAGTGTTTGAAAAAAATAGTTAGTAGTTAGTAACAGTTGATTGACAATTGAGAGGCGGGCCGAAAGAGCAGAGCTCAACCCCCGCAAGCACAACAAGGTGAGTACACACACACACACACACACACACACACACACACACACACAAAGGGTCTCACATCTGAGTGAACAGCTCAGTCGGGGGTTGGGGGTACGATAGCCCGGGTTCGATTCCCGGCGGAGGCGGAAACGAATGGGCAAGATTTTCGCCATTACTATATCCTGGGCTGCTCAGGATAAATCCTTATCCTAACGTCTTCCAAGTGCTATATAGTCGAAATGGCCTGTCGCTTTCCGCTGATAGTTCCTTCCTTCTAAATGACAATTATCTATCCACATTATTGGGAAATTACATACAAAATATCATAAGATGAGCCGAGTGCTGACCTCCACGGGTCGACTAGTTGTGTGAACAGTTCAACATCAAGAGCAAAAACAGAATCTGTTGGTACAGTATCTACTACCTTACCAAGATGCTTCCTATTTAAACCAATATTACGCATTAATCTTTTCCAGCTAAAGGAGTAAAAATCAACTTAGAAGTATCTTCATGTGGGACATGTGTGAATAAGGAGTCCACATCCACACAAGCCAGTACAGATTGATTACATTTAAGAGCACCAATTGTCGGAAAATCCGACACCATTTAATAATATTACATACAGGCAGATAATATTGCTGCTGTATTGTATACACAAGTTAACCTATAGAAAATGTAACTTGTAGTGGAATTTCCGTCTATAGAAAACGGGATATCATTACCACATACTATTATAAATTCACCACCTATTATGGTGGGAATTATTCTTAAATACATTAGTCTTTGGACTTTACCATCATAAAAACATCTCATATAAATTAACTTAATTATCAGAATTAAAATAGAGTAAATGTGACCCTTCTATCACTTACTGTCATCTGGACAATGTAGGCCAGTTGCGTCAGTTGTGAGGGAGTGGTCAGCCATTGTTATTATACTTAGACCAGAGGCGCAGGGAGCAATTCGGCTCCTGTTAATTTTACTTGGACGAAGTGTTATGGAAACCAAAGGTGTACCATCATCAACACGCTGTCAACAAATACAAGTTAAGTGTTCTGCCGAAACCCATTTATCTAATTATTTGTGGCCACGAATATTAGGTAGATATAAAGGGCGTGCCGGTTAGAATACGAACTGCCTCTTAATAAAAGGTAATTAAGCCTAGGTCTTTATGATTCCTTGTACAGTGTTTTCTCTGATATAGCTGTCATATATTAGGATTCTGGCTTCATAGCTAGCGTCCTTTTGACAGGTCAAGACGAGGAAGCATGCTTTGTGTACCAGTTACTGGGTGATGGAAGCTACCTCAAAGAGGATAATTTGGTGTCTACATCCTGGTTATACCTGGTGGACTAAGGCCTGCTGTACAATAAGATAAGGAACCTCTTCAATGTATGTAGTCTAATACTGTAGTTTGATTGGCTGCATATATATAAATTTAATATAAACCCCCCCTAATGTGCAGTGGATCGATTTGTGAGATTATTGCAGAAATACAGTCCACTTATCATCATACCAATTGCTATCGAAGTATATAAATTAATGTAAATATAAATTCAATATAAATTCATATAAATTAAATAAAAATAAATCTCACAGGTCGGTTCCCACACCAATTTCTATATTTGTGTAAACATTTGTTAACATGAAGGTATTTCTTACCATTCTGGTCTGCCTCTTGGGCACTGTACATCCTCGGCAATTAAGGACTACTAGTTGACTTTTCTCTACCACTCTGATACAGTCATTAAGGAAGCAGGTGATTTCCAATGGCCAAACAATCTCTTATGCGGTATGTAACAAGATCCAAGACGCTGGTAACATATAGTAAGTGTCCAGGTCGTTAACATCTAACTTTCCTTGAACATAAGTATATAATCCTTCCATAATACTGGACTGCTTCTGTTGTTTGCGTAGTTCATCACAAATGGTGCCCGATGGTTCTTGTGGGAAACGCTGTGTGTATTAGTGGCTTTAGGCATAGTATGTACTGGCACTATCGAGAAATCCAACATTCTGATTGTAACGCAATTTGAATGTATTTACTTCTACTTGAATAAACATTTATTTATTTATTGTTATGTTGGGTAACTGCTGGTGGATACCGCAGCTGGACATCTCTGGTTGTTACTGGATAAATTTAATGATCAGCAACTTATTGTTACTTCTGATAGATGGTGCTACAGCCTCTCTCCGGCTTGATGCATTCTTTTCATAATTACTTAATCATTCTTGACGTGCGTGATGGATAAGAATTCTTCACCAGCCGTGATGCTTGTGTGTCCCTCGTTCCAACCTTCATGTGCTGGCGTGGATGCCTTACAAGTTTAATTTAAACTTTCAGTATTTTGATGATTGGTAAAAGGATATTAAGCTGAAGGGTTGTTAAGGCTATAACAACGCTAATACATTAATAATCAAGTATACTCTAGTCCTCCAACCCGTCCTCTTAAAAATACCGTCGTCTTCCGCTTGTATGAGCACTATGTCCAAAAATGGACGTAATTCAAAATGAAATCGGGTCACGAAAGTGATGTACTGTCCCGTTTTCTGTTTGAGTCCTACAGCTTACTCGGTAAGGTTATGAGAGGAAACTTTCAATTATCGGTTTAAAGACATTTTGAAACTTTAGGAAACTTTCCTGCACTCCTAACCTACCAGAGGACCATCACTTACCGTTTTGGAAAAAAAAAATCCCATATTTATTTTCGAATTTTTGTATTTTCAAATTTCCTCCATTTTCGACCATATAGGTAAACAGCCAAGTTGAGACGTAATTTGCCAGAGGAGCGGGTGAGTCCTGAGCACTGTCAAGGACTAAAGTATTGCTCAGTGTACACACACCGAGAATGGAGAAGACCTCTCGGAATATACTAACCTCAGCTGCCACTAACAAACAAATCAGTTGAAGTATAAATTTGAACTTATCAATTTAAAGCAGCAAAGAAAAGAAATCCAATTGATGTCGGCGTTCAATCCCCGACCTTCCAAATGGTTGGGCACCATTCCTTTCCCCCGTCCCATCCCAAATCCTTATCATAATCCCTTCCCGGTGTTATACAGTCGACATGGCTTGGCGCTTTCCACTGATAGTTCCCTTCCCTTCAGGCACGATATGAATAATTATGAAAAAGGAGCATATATAACAAGGAGCATATATAACAAGGAGCATATATAACAAGGAGCATATATAACAAGGAGCATATATAACAAGGAGCATATATAACAAGGTGCATATATAACAAGGAGCATATATAACAAGGAGCATATATAACAAGGAGCATATATAACAAGGAGCATATATAACAAGGAGCATATATAACAAGGAGCATATATAACAAGGTGCATATATAACAAGGTGCATATATAACAAGGTGCATATATAACAAGGTGCATATATAACAAGGAGCATATATAACAAGGTGCATATATAACAAGGAGCATATATAACAAGGAGCATATATAACAAGGTGCATATATAACAAGGAGCATATATAACAAGGAGCATATATAACAAGGAGCATATATAACAAGGTGCATATATAACAAGGAGCATATATAACAAGGAGCATATATAACAAGGTGCATATATAACAAGGAGCATATATAACAAGGAGCATATATAACAAGGCGCATATATAACAAGGCGCATATATAACAAGGAGCATATATAACAAGGCGCATATATAACAGGGCGCATATATAACAAGGCACATATATAACAAGGAGCATATATAACAAGGAGCATATATAACAATTAACTGCCTAACAAAGCCAGATAACACTTGTGTGGACAAGACAATACACAATCATGGGGGGGGGGCTAACATCAGTACAATGACAACATCACAATATTGCTATTTAACCAACACTCAAAAATAATTCAGAAATAATATTTTGCAATCACAAACTCACGACATAAATAGTATTGTTTCGTAGCAACTTTGAGAGTTGCACAGTGTGTTGCAAGGCTCCTGTCTCATATTACTCTCCTTCACATATAATGTGTTTTACAATAGACATTACAAAAAGAACTTGACATCAGAGAGAAAATCAGTTCTGAGTTGTTAAAACCTTTTACATCACATATAAAACTTGAAAAGTAGTAACGATAAAACAAAATGTAAATGGTGTTTATCTTTATATTTTATATTTCTGTATTTGCACATCGAATAGTCAGCTATAAAATAAATGTTTGTATTCAGTGAAATGGAAAACTCACAGCAGATTCCAACTGATTTCTAGTAAATATTGCTTTTAATATGCAATATTTCTATGTGAATTCTATGTACACAAAAATATGAATTCGGACAATGGAATTCACAAAATATGAAGAGTTTTTTAAATCCGTTTACTGAACATAACTGATTCCAAACTAATTTTATCATATATTTATTAATTTAAAAGTCAAGAAAAAAAAATATATATATATATATATTAGTATATTTTGGTAGCAGTCTTTCCTGTAGACATATATTATTAAATATGACCGAAAAAGTAAGATTAATAATTCTAACACGAATTTTCTCAATCTTTCGTACATTTCTTTTCACTGTTGGAGGTAATTCAAAAATCAATTCTCCAAAATTCATTTTTATTTCTAGTCTGACGCGACACGAGCGCGTTTCGTAAAACTTATTACATTTTCAAAGACTTTAGTTTACAAATACACAACAGAATAGAACTTACACATCTCCGGTTTTGTTTATATCTACATTTGAGTGAGGTGGATGGGGTGAGGTGGCATTAATAGGGTATTAATTTCATCAACACAAGACAGAACAAGAGGTGGCATTAATAGGGTATTAATTTCATCAACACAAGACAGAACACGAAAAAATGGGTATTGAAATGGAAGTGATTGTAGAAAGCCTATTGGTCCATATTTCTTGATGCTTCTATATTGGAGCGGAGTCTTGAGGTGGGTAGAATATAGTTGTGCATTAATTGGCTGTTGATTGCTGGTGTTGACTTCTTAATGTGTAGTGCCTCGCAAACGTCAAGCCGCCTGCTATCGCTGTATCTATCGATGATTTCTGTGTTGTTTACTAGGATTTCTCTGGCGATGGTTTGGTTGTGGGAAGAGATTATATGTTCCTTAATGGAGCCCTGTTGTTTATGCATCGTTAAACGCCTAGAAAGAGATGTTGTTGTCTTGCCTATATACTGGGTTTTTTGGAGCTTACAGTCCCCAAGTGGGCATTTGAAGGCATAGACGACGTTGGTCTCTTTTAAAGCGTTCTGCTTTGTGTCTGGAGAGTTTCTCATGAGTAGGTTGGTCGTTTTTCTGGTTTTATAGTAAATCGTCAGTTGTATCCTCTGATTTTTGTCTGTAGGGATAACGTTTCTATTAACAATATCTTTCAGGACCCTTTCCTCTGTTTTATGAGCTGTAGAAACGAACATAGGAATGTGCCTAAATGCCAACAGCGACTGCCCAGACAGGTACAAGAGGAGTGTTGTTAACGCATATGTCGACCGTGCTCTAAGCCACAGCTCAGAATGGAAGCAAGTCGATGAAGAACTCTGTACGGTAAGGCAGGTCCTAGTCAACAACGGCTTCTCCAATGGTTTCGTCGAAGACATCATAAGAAGGAAAGTGAAACGCCATGCAACCTCTGAAGAGACAACTAACACAACACCTATACCCCCTATTAGACTATTTTACAGGAACTTCTTTTCCACAGCTCATAAAACAGAGGAAAGGGTCCTGAAAGATATTGTTAATAGAAACGTTATCCCTACAGACAAAAATCAGAGGATACAACTGACGATTTACTATACAACCAGAAAAACGGCCAACCTACTCATGAGAAACTCTCCAGACACAAAGCAGAACGCTTTAAAAGAGACCAACGTCGTCTATGCCTTCAAATGCCCACTTGGGGACTGTAAGCTCCAAAAAACCCAGTATATAGGCAAGACAACAACATCTCTTTCTAGGCGTTTAACGATGCATAAACAACAGGGCTCCATTAAGGAACATATAATCTCTTCCCACAACCAAACCATCGCCAGAGAAATCCTAGTAAACAACACAGAAATCATCGATAGATACAGCGATAGCAGGCGGCTTGACGTTTGCGAGGCACTACACATTAAGAAGTCAACACCAGCAATCAACAGCCAATTAATGCACAACTATATTCTACCCACCTCAAGACTCCGCTCCAATATAGAAGCATCAAGAAATATGGACCAATAGGCTTTCTACAATCACTTCCATTTCAATACCCATTGTTTCGTGTTCTGTCTTGTGTTGATGAAATTAATACCCTATTAATGCCACCTCTTGTTCTGTCTTGTGTTGATGAAATTAATACCCGATTAATGCCACCTCACCCCATCCACCTCACTCAAATGTAGATATAAACAAAACCGGAGATGTGTAAGTTCTATTCAGTTGTGTATTTGTAAACTAAAGTCTTTGAAAATGTAATAAGTTTTACGAAACGCGCTCGTGTCGCGTCAGACTAGAAATAAAAATGAATTTTGGAGAATTGATTTTTGAATTACCTCCAACAGTGAAAAGAAATGTACGAAAGATTGAGAAAATTCGTGTTAGAATTATTAATCTTACTTTTTCGGTCATATTTAATAATATATATATATATATATATATATATATATATATATATATATATATATATATATATATATATATATATATATATATGTATGTCGTACCTATTAGCCAGAACGCACTTCTCAGCCTACTATGCAAGGCCCAATTTGCCTAATAAGCCAAGTTTTCATGAATTAATTGTTTTTCGACTACCTAACCTACCTAACCTAACCTAACCTAACTTTTTCGGCTACCTAACCTAACCTAACCTATAAAGATAGGTTAGGTTAGGTTAGGTAGGGTTGGTTATGTTCGGTCATATATCTACGTTAATTTTAACTCCAATAGAAAAAAATTGACCTCATACATAATGGAATGGGTAGCTTTATCATTTCATAAGAAAAAAATTAGAGAAAATATATTAAATCAGGAAAACTTGGCTTATTAGGCAAATCAGGCCTTGCATAGTAGGCTGAGAAGTGCGTTCTGGCTGCTAGGTACGACATATATATATATATATATATATATATATATATATATATATATATATATATATATATATATATATATATATATATATATATATATATTAAATGTTCTTGTGAAACTGTTTATTGCTCAGAAGCGATGTCATCGTGTTCTCTGAAATGTTATTAACAACTTATTCAACTCGCCAATGACAAAATTTCGGAAAGTTATCAGCGACCCGTTTTCTGGTCTTTACATAAATTACACAACAGGTCCTGTGGCCTCTAGAAGAGCAATATGGAGTATTTAACACACCGTTATCCTCAGGAGACCTTTGGCCGGGAGATAACCTGTGTTATATGGTGCTGTGTAAAGTTGTATGGTGCTCTACCCTCTAGCGTCCCTGCCATACCATTATTATTATGGTAGCTCTACCGTGGGTGGTAATGAACGTCCTTGTTGTTGTACTGGGACCATGACTTTTGTCTGCACACGAGGAGACAGTCACAGTGGAACTGTACATTCACAGTTCTTTGAAGAGCAATTACACATTGATGGAATGACTACTTTGCTTGCTACGTTAAATACATAAAGATATGTATCAACTACTAAATATACATCTATGTTTAGCAATCTGCTCCCTGAGATTGAGTCTAAGCAATTGACCTTTAACCATTTATACCATAATTATTATTTTTATCTTTCTACGTGCCTTCTAGGTTTTATATGGTCGATGGTTGATCTAATTTGCATATGCCCCAAGGTTACTCTAATTTTTGCTTCAAGGTTGCTCTACTCTATATTTTCAACGTTGCCTTGCTATTTTGCTGCCAAGGTCTCCTATTATTCATAGTTACTAATGCACGTTTAACACCCCATCATGGTTTATATAAATAGTTATTTTGCTAGAAAAAATTATGACCAAACCCCACAGCAGAAGATGAAGAAACGACGACGTTTCGGTCGGTGTTGGACCATTATCATGTCGTGTCGGTCCACGACGGACCGAAACGTTGTCATTTCTCCATCTTCTGATGTGTGGTTTGGTCATCATATCTTCAGCCCCGTTATTGTGACTCATCATCCTGCTGGAAATATGTCACTAACAAGGCAGTTCCGAGGTATTTCCTCAGAGATGTTGTCAAGCATATCAAATGTCATCCCGTAAGCACCTGTGTGTTTTTGTCTTAATTAAACTCATTGAGCATTAGAATTTTCACATTTTGATTGTCAGAGATGAAGTCAGCTGATGAATAGATGATCCCTCTGTCGGACAGAGGTCTCTGACAACACAGAGAGAGATCATGCTATGAATAATTGGTCAGAAAGGTTAAGCAACACAATCTTTATAGTCAACTTTGCTTTAACAATTTTGTTTCGAATAACATTTGAACCCAAATGAAAAAATCCAAAGTGCCACAATTTGTTAATGTTATTTTAAGATTGGTTTAATTCTCAACAGATTTGTTAAATCTGTTTGGGAGAAAATTTACAGGGATGACCTGGCACCAGGCTGCTGGCTGGTGTTATGGCCCTGGACCAGGCTGCTGGCTGGTGTTATGGCCCTGGACCAGGCTGCTGGCTGGTGTTATGGCCCTGGACCAGGCTGGTGGCGGGTGTTATGGCCCTGGACCAGGCTGCTGGCTGGTGTTATGGCCCTGGACCAGGCTGCTGGCTGGTGTTATGGCCCTGGACCAGGCTGCTGGCTGGTGTTATGGCCCTGGACCAGGCTGCTGGCTGGTGTTATGGCCCTGGACCAGGCTGCTGGCTGGTGTTATGGCCCTGGACCAGGCTGCTGGCTGGTGTTATGGCCCTGGACCAGGCTGCTGGCTGGTGTTATGGCCCTGGACCAGGCTGCTGGCTGGTGTTATGGCCCTGGACCAGGCTGCTGGCTGGTGTTATGGTCCTGGACCAGGCTGCTGGCTGGTGTTATGGCCCTGGACCAGGCTGCTGGCTGGTGTTATGGCCCTGGACCAGGCTGCTGGCTGGTGTTATGGCCCTGGACCAGGCTGCTGGCTGGTGTTATGGCCCTGGACCAGGCTGCTGGCTGGTGTTATGGCCCTGGACCAGGCTGCTGGCTGGTGTTATGGCCCTGGATCAGGCTGCTGGCTGGTGTTATGGCCCTGGACCAGGCTGCTGGCTGGTGTTATGGTCCTGGACCAGGCTGCTGGCTGGTGTTATGGCCCTGGACCAGGCTGCTGGCTGGTGTTATGGCCCTGGACCAGGCTGCTGGCTGGTGTTATGGCCCTGGACCAGGCTGCTGGCTGGTGTTATGGCCCTGGACCAGGCTGCTGGCTGGTGTTATGGCCCTGGACCAGGCTGATGGCTGGTGTTATGGCCCTGGACCAGGCTGCTGGCTGGTGTTATGGCCCTGGACCAGGCTGCTGGCTGGTGTTATGGCCCTGGACCAGGCTGCTGGCTGGTGTTATGGCCCTGGACCAGGCTGCTGGCTGGTGTTATGGCACTGGACCAGGCTGCTGGCTGGTGTTATGGCCCTGAACCAGGCTGCTGGCTGGTGTTATGGCACTGGACCAGGCTGCTGGCTGGTGTTATGGCCCTGGACCAGGCTGCTGGCTGGTGTTATGGCCCTGGACCAGGCTGCTGGCTGGTGTTATGGCCCTGGACCAGGCTGCTGGCTGGTGTTATGGCCCTGGACCAGGCTGCTGGCTGGTGTTATGGCCCTGGACCAGGCTGCTGGCTGGTGTTATGGCCCTGGACCAGGCTGCTGGCTGGTGTTATGGCCCTGGACCAGGCTGCTGGCTGGTGTTATGGCCCTGGACCAGGCTGCTGGCTGGTGTTATGGCCCTGAACCAGGCTGCTGGCTGGTGTTATGGCCCTGGACCAGGCTGCTGGCTGGTGTTATGGCCCTGGACCAGGCTGCTGGCTGGTGTTATGGCCCTGAACCAGGCTGCTGGCTGGTGTTATGGCCCTGGACCAGGCTGCTGGCTGGTGTTATGGCCCTGGACCAGGCTGCTGGCTGGTGTTATGGCCCTGGACCAGGCTGCTGGCTGGTGTTATGGCCCTGGACCAGGCTGCTGGCTGGTGTTATGGCCCTGGACCAGGCTGCTGGCTGGTGTTATGGCCCTGGACCAGGCTGCTGGCTGGTGTTGTAACACGGGTTTGGGTTCCTCTCTCTTTACTTCCTTCTTTCTTTGCCCTCTACCCGTATTCTTACTTTTATTTCTAAACCAAGGGACTCCAAAACTTTTAACAAAGCCAACTCCACGCCACGTGGTCCTAAGACGATTGACCGACTTAGGATTCTACACCCAGTATGACGTGACCTAAGCTCTGAACAAAACCCTAGAGTCACCTCTGCTGCCACCACCTGACCAGTAATACAAGAGCAATGATCGAGGTCTGGATCGATCACGCTAATTAATCAACCTTGGGGCTTGATCCCCACTATATACGATGACCTTGAGTGTGGAATAAATTACACGGTAATGATAATTCCGATTCGATGTTAGAATCGGCGCCCAATACAACTCTGCCTCGTGTGGACCACGTGACCAGGACAGTATACACATAAAACACATGGAAACAATAAAATGCAAATTAATAACAAATTTAATTTATTAAAAGAAAACTAAAACAAAATCTAAATATGTTCACTCCCTATCACTTTAACACTCCCTACTTGACCTGAATGGCAAATGAGAAGACTATTTCTATAATTAACAATAGCAACTATACCTTGGGCGACCAGCTAGATGTTTTGGCTGGTCTTGGGGAGAGGTAAGATGTTTGACCTCTTATCCCAGCTGCTCCCGTTTCCACACTGATTTGTCCTCGTCTGGCCTAGCCCAGACTAGAACCTTGTATCCTTCCGCCTAGTCAAAGTTTTACCAAGTTACTAGCAAGGTTTAAGTTATAACAATTAAACTCTGTTGTACTTAATTGATCCAGACTGGTTGAATTATTTTACTGAAATAAATTACACAAGCCTCTAACGGCAGAGCTGTTCCCGATCACAAAAATGGTTATTAAAACTTTGAGAAATAGTAGACCTGTCAACCCCTGATGACCTATGACCGCCGGTCACTCCGCTTTAAAAGTTAGATCTGATTCGTGACGTCACTGATGGTGACTTAAACTCAATAATTAGAATACTCTTGATATTGTATCCAGTACTATTATACAATACAATTTTAATGCAAAATGAATAAAGGCTAATTTTCTCTAAATTACTGAATACTATAGGATGATTCATTATACGCAGCTATGAACAAAGCGTCGGTTATTTCCACCGCGAATTCCCCTGGGGGTCAGGTCACCATGCGGCTCAGCTTCCCATTCTCTTTTGTCGATAAACCACTCTGGATAATTCCTACAACAGCCTAGTTTGTTACAGTGTTATGGCCCTGGACCAGGCTGCTGGCTGGTGTTATGGCCCTGGACCAGGCTGCTGGCTGGTGTTATGGCCCTGGACCAGGCTGTTGGCTGGTGTTATGGCCCTGGACCAGGCTGCTGGCTGGTGTTATGGCCCTGGAAAAGGCTGCTGGCGGGTGTTATGGCCCTGGACCAGGCTGCTGGCTGGTGTTATGGCCCTGGACCAGGCTGCTGGCTGGTGTTATGGCCCTGGACCAGGCTGCTGGCGGGTGTTATGGCCCTGGACCAGGCTGCTGGCTGGTGTTATGGCCCTGGACCAAGCTGCTGGCTGGTGTTATGGCCCTGGACCAGGCTGCTGGCGGGTGTTATGGCCCTGGACCAGGCTGCTGGCTGGTGTTATGACACTGGACCAGGCTGCTGGCTGGTGTTATGGCCCTGGACCAGGCTGCTGGCTGGTGTTATGGCCCTGGACCAGGCTGCTGGCTGGTGTTATGGCCCTGGACCAGGCTGCTGGCTGGTGTTATGGCCCTGGACCAGGCTGCTGGCTGGTGTTATGGCCCTGGACCAGGCTGCTGGCTGGTGTTATGGCCCTGGACCAGGCTGCTGGCTGGTGTTATGGCCCTGGACCAGGCTGCTGGCTGGTGCTATGGCCCTGGACCAGGCTGCTGGCTGGTGCTATGGCCCTGGACCAGGCTGCTGGCTGGTGCTATGGCCCTGGACCAGGCTGCTGGCTGGTGCTATGGCCCTGGACCAGGCTGCTGGCTGGTGTTATGGCCCTGGACCAGGCTGCTGGCTGGTGTTATGGCCCTGGACCAGGCTGCTGGCTGGTGTTATGGCCCTGGACCAGGCTGCTGGCTGGTGTTATGGCCCTGGACCAGGCTGCTGGCTGGTGCTATGGCCCTGGACCAGGCTGCTGGCTGGTGTTATGGCCCTGGACCAGGCTGCTGGCTGGTGTTATGGCCCTGGACCAGGCTGCTGGCTGGTGTTATGGCCCTGGACCAGGCTGCTGGCTGGTGTTATGGCCCTGGACCAGGCTGCTGGCTGGTGTTATGGCCCTGGACCAGGCTGCTGGCTGGTGTTATGGCCCTGGACCAGGCTGCTGGCTGGTGTTATGGCCCTGGACCAGGCTGCTGGCTGGTGTTATGGCCCTGGACCAGGCTGCTGGCTGGTGTTATGGCCCTGGACCAGGCTGCTGGCTGGTGCTATGGCCCTGGACCAGACTGCTGGCTGGTGTTATGGCCCTGGACCAGGCTGCTGGCTGGTGTTATGGCCCTGGACCAGGCTGCTGGCTGGTGTTATGGCCCTGGACCAGGCTGCTGGCTGGTGTTATGGCCCTGGACCAGGCTGCTGGCTGGTGTTATGGCCCTGGACCAGGCTGCTGGCTGGTGTTATGGCCCTGGACAAGGCTGCTGGCTGGTGTTATGGCCCTGGACCAGGCTGCTGGCGGGTGTTATGGCCCTGGACCAGGCTGCTGGCTGGTGTTATGGCCCTGGACCAGGCTGCTGGCTGGTGTTATGGCCCTGGACCAGGCTGCTGGCTGGTGTTATGGCCCTGGACCAGGCTGCTGGCTGGTGTTATGGCCCTGGACCAGGCTGGTGGCGGGTGTTATGGCACTGGACCAGGCTGCTGGCGGGTGTTATGGCCCTGGACCAGGCTGCTGGCTGGTGTTATGGCCCTGGACCAGGCTGCTGGCTGGTGTTATGGCCCTGGACCAGGCTGCTGGCTGGTGTTATGGCCCTGGACCAGGCTGCTGGCTGGTGTTATGGCCCTGGACCAGGCTGCTGGCTGGTGTTATGGCCCTGGACCAGGCTGCTGGCTGGTGTTATGGCCCTGGACCAGGCTGCTGGCTGGTGTTATGGCACTGGACCAGGCTGCTGGCTGGTGTTATGGCCCTGGACCAGGCTGCTGGCTGGTGTTATGGCCCTGGACCAGGCTGCTGGCTGGTGTTATGGCCCTGGACCAGGCTGCTGGCTGGTGTTATGGCCCTGGACCAGGCTGCTGGCTGGTGTTATGGCCCTGGACCAGGCTGCTGGCTGGTGTTATGGCCCTGGACCAGGCTGCTGGCTGGTGTTATGGCCCTGGACCAGGCTGCTGGCTGGTGTTATGGCCCTGGACCAGGCTGCTGGCGGGTGTTATGGCCCTGGACCAGGCTGCTGGCTGGTGTTATGGCCCTGGACCAGGCTGCTGGCTGGTGTTATGGCCCTGGACCAGGCTGCTTGCTGGTGTTATGGCCCTGGACCAGGCTGCTGGCTGGTGTTATGGCCCTGGACCAGGCTGCTGGCTGGTGTTATGGCCCTGGACCAGGCTGCTGGCTAGTGTTATGGCCCTGGACCAGGCTGCTGGCTGGTGTTATGGCCCTGGACCAGGCTGCTGGCTGGTGTTATGGCCCTGGACCAGGCTGCTGGCTGGTGTTATGGCCCTGGACCAGGCTGCTGGCTGGTGTTATGGCCCTGGACCAGGCTGCTGGCTGGTGTTATGGCCCTGGACCAGGCTGGTGGCGGGTGTTATGGCCCTGGACCAGGCTGCTGGCTGGTGTTATGGCCCTGGACCAGGCTGCTGGCTGGTGTTATGGCCCTGGACCAGGCTGGTGGCGGGTGTTATGGCCCTGGACCAGGCTGCTGGCTGGTGTTATGGCCCTGGACCAGGCTGCTGGCTGGTGTTATGGCCCTGGACCAGGCTGCTGGCTGGTGTTATGGCCCTGGACCAGGCTGCTGGCTGGTGTTATGGCCCTGGACCAGGCTGCTGGCGGGTGTTATGGCCCTGGACCAGGCTGCTGGCTGGTGTTATGGCCCTGGACCAGGCTGGTGGCGGGTGTTATGGCCCTGGACCAGGCTGCTGGCCGGTGTTATGGCCCTGGACCAGGCTGCTGGCGGGTGTTATGGCCCTGGACCAGGCTGCTGGCTGGTGTTATGGCCCTGGACCAGGCTGCTGGCTGGTGTTATGGCCCTGGACCAGGTTGCTGGCTGGTGTTATGGCCCTGGACCAGGCTGCTGGCTGGTGTTATGGCCCTGGACCAGACTGCTGGCGGGTGTTATGGCCCTGGACCAGGCTGCTGGCTGGTGTTATGGCCCTGGACCAGGCTGCTGGCGGGTGTTATGGCCCTGAACCAGGCTGCTGGCTGGTGTTATGGCCCTGGACCAGGCTGCTGGCGGGTGTTATGGCCCTGGACCAGGCTGCTGGCTGGTGTTATGGCCCTGGACCAGGCTGCTGGCTGGTGTTATGGCCCTGGACCAGGCTGCTGGCTGGTGTTATGGCCCTGGACCAGGCTGCTGGCGGGTGTTATGGCCCTGGACCAGGCTGCTGGCTGGTGTTATGGCCCTGGACCAGGCTGCTGGCTGGTGTTATGGCCCTGGACCAGGCTGCTGGCTGGTGTTATGGCCCTGGACCAGGCTGCTGGCTGGTGTTATGGCCCTGGACCAGGCTGCTGGCTGGTGTTATGGCCCTGGACCAGGCTGCTGGCGGGTGTTATGGCCCTGGACCAGGCTGCTGGCTGGTGTTATGGAGCTGGACCAGGCTGCTGGCTGGTGTTATGGCCCTGGACCAGGCTGTTGGCTGGTGTTATGGCCCTGGACCAGGCTGCTGGCTGGTGTTATGGCCCTGGACCAGGCTGCTGGCTGGTGTTATGGCCCTGGACCAGGCTGCTGGCGGGTGTTATGGCCCTGGACCAGGCTGGTGGCAGGTGTTATGGCCCTGGACCAGGCTGCTGGCTGGTGTTATGGCCCTGGACCAGGCTGCTGGCTGGTGTTATGGCCCTGGACCAGGCTGCTGGCTGGTGTTATGGCCCTGGACCAGGCTGCTGGCTGGTGTTATGGCCCTCGACCAGGCTGCTGGCTGGTGTTATGGCCAGGGTACTGCTCTACTCTATCCTCAGAGCCGGCCAGGGTACTGCTCTACTCAATCCACAGAGCCGGCCAGGGTACTGCTCTACTCTATCCACAGAGCTGGCCAGGGTACTGCTCTACTCTATCCACAGAGCCGGCCAGGGTACTGCTCTACTCTATCCACAGAGCCGGCCAGGGTACTGCTCTACTCTATCCACAGAGCCGGCCAGGGTACTGCTCTACTCTATCCACAGAGCCGGCCAGGGTACTGCTCTGGGCCGGCCAGGTCATTTGGTCTCATTAATGCTCCTAGGGGGTTGACAAGGTCTCTAATAATAATGCACTCATCAGTAAACAATACACATGGCTGTATCCTCACACACACACACGTACAATACAGCCAGATACATCAGTATAGTTACAGAACAGTATTCATCTGACAATGTGGGATATTAAATACTGATCACTACTCACCACCTTTACATCATCATTGCAGAGAACACCAATTGGCTCAGCCTGAAAAACATTATTGGGCTTCTCAACAAGTGCAGAGTGTTGTGAATATTAATGTGGGTCTCGGGCGGCAGGTGACCTCTCAGTCAACTGTGATGGTCCTGTTAAACAACCAATTGGCACCTTGCAATAATATATAACGACATACGAGGTAGTTAGTTAAACTTAACTCTTAGCTACGATTTCTGGAAACAAAAAAGACTGATAGATGGGCCATAGGGATAAAACAAGGGTCATACGGATGAAACAAGGGCCATAGGGATGAAACAAGGGCCATAAGAATGAAAGAAGAGCCATAAAAATGAAAGAAAAACCATGAGATGAAAGAAGGGCCATAGGGATGAAAGAAGGGCCATAGGGATGAAAGAAGGGCCATTGGGATGAAATAAGGGCTATAGAGCCATAGAGATGAAAGAAGGGTCATAGAGCCATAGATCATCTCACCCAAAGAGTATATAATCCGATGTTAAACATGGTAACATTGTATTTGAAAATGTAAGGAGTACCTTGCGAAACACTTATAGGCGTCAAACTATAATAAAATGTATAAAATAACTTCGGAGAGTTAATTTTTCAATTTTCCTCGACAAAGAAATTCCCTCTTCTTATGTTAAGAAAAACATAAGAAATATCGAGATGATTCGTGTAACAATCATTAATCTTAACCTTTCGGTCACATTCAGCAACATATGTTTACAAGAAAGATTGCTACCAAAATAATGTTACATATATATATATTATATATATTATATATATATATATATATATATATATATATATATATATATATATATATATATATATATATATATATATATATATATATATATATATATGTACACGACACACTTGCCATCACAAATACATTGGAGTTTAACATTGCTATCACAAAGACTCCAGCTTGGAGTTTAACATTGCCATCACGAAGGCAGCTCTCGTCTCAGTCTGCATATTCTGAAAAAAAGGAGAATCAGAAAATCTTTTTACAAAGTTCCATGAATTCTTTTCCCAAAGGAACACAAACACACATTGTAGGAGGAAGACAGAGGCAGAGCTGGTGACTTCCTACGACCGCCTTAACTCTGCTCCATGTTTACAAATGTCCCCCAGTAACGGAAGGCTTCCATGAACACACCTGCAGGCCTTACTCTGGTGCAGTCTGGCTCAACATGTACCTAATATATAATGGTACTGACCGTCTCACCATATACCTAATGCATGATAATGGTCATGAATAAGGTATACGGACTTGATAATGGTACAGGACGGACCGAAACGTCGTTTCTTCAATTTCCTGTGTGTGGTTTGGTCGCAGTTCAGAGGGGAAATGCGTGCAGTATCTTGGGTACGCACCCAACCTCCGAGGAGCTGGACTAGGTCTTCGAACGCTGATTGTTTAATTGTTATATATTTGTGTGTGTGTGTGTGTGTGTTCTCTGTAAACTGTAGCATTGCAATAAAATCAAACAAAACATACAAAAAATAATAGGGGTGGTAGGAGAAGAAAATTAGGGAGCTGGTCGGCCGAGCGGACAGCACGCAGGACTTGTGATCCTGTGGTCCTGGGTTCGATCCCAGGCGCCGGCGAGAAACAATGGGCAGAGTTTCTTTCACCCTATGCCCCTGTTACCTAGCAGTAAAATAGGTACCTGGGAGTTAGTCAGCTGTCACGGGCTGCTTCCTGGGGGTGGAGGCCTGGTCGAGGACCGGGCCGCGGGGACACTAAAAAAAAAGCCCCGAAGTCATCAAGATAACCTAAGAAAAGAATAAAGTATTCAGTGAGAATCCACAAGATCTTCTCTGAATGCTCTTTGTTTTCTTCTTCGAGGATGTGGGTCCCTGCAATTGCACCAGAGGTGGTACCCCTAATATATATATATATATATATATATATATATATATATATATATATATATATATATATATATATATATATATATATATATATATATATATATTTATATATATAAATATATATATATATATATATATATATATATATATTTATATATATAAATATATATATATATATATATATATATATATATATATATATATATATATATATATATATATATATATATATATATATCCCCTAGGTGTCCTGTTGGCAAACTTCTACATGGATACCATGTAGAACTTTCAAATCCAGGTATCCCATCACAATGGTTGTACTCTTCAAGGCACTTGTGTTGTCCCGTCTTGAGTACTGCTCAGTACTCACTTCCCCCTTCAAAGCAGGAGAGATTGCTGAAATAGAGGGAATACAGAGAACATATACGGCACACATAGACGCAATAAAGCACCTAAATTATTGGGATCGTCTCAAAGCCCTCCAAATGTACTTACTAGAAAGAAGACGAGAGAGATATCAAATAATATACACCTGGAAGATACTGGAGGGCCAAGTACCAAATCTACACAGTAAAATAACAACGTACTGGAGTGAACGACATGGAAGAAAATGTAGAATAGAACCAATGAAGAGCAGAGGTGCCATAGGCACAATCAGAGAACACTGTATAAACATCAGAGGTCCGCGGTTGTTCAACGTCCTCCCAGCAAGCATAAGAAATATTGCCGGAACAACCGTGGACATTTTCAAGAGGAAACTAGATTTATTCCTCCAAGGAGTGCCGGACCAACCGGGCTGTGGTGGGTATGTGGGCCTGCGGGCCGCTCCAAGCAACAGCCTGGTGGACCAAACTCTCACAAGTCGAGCCTGGCCTCGGGCCGGGCTTGGGGAGTAGACGAACTCCCAGAACCCCATCAACCAGGTATCAACCAACCAGGTAACCAGGTACCATCGAGCAAAAAGTCTTAGTCGACATGAACTTGAAACCGGCCATATACTGCAGGTATGTTGACGACATTTTTACACAGGTACCTGATGTCAGACATCTGCAGGAGCTGAAGGAGGCATTTGAGCAGAATTCTGTGTTGCGTTTCACTTACGAGATGGAGAAGGATGGGAAGCTGCCCTTTCTAGATGTAACAGTCATGGAAAGGAGCGGAGTTTTCCACACTGCAGTCTACACTAAGGAAACAAACATAGGAATGTGCCTGAATGCCAACAGTGACTGCCCGGACAGGTACAAGAGGAGTGTTGTTAACGCTTATGTCGACCGTGCCCTCAGCCACAGCTCAGAATGGAAGCAAGTCGACGAAGAACTCTGTAGGGTAAGGCAGGTCCTAGTCAACAACGGCTTCTCCAATGGTTTCGTGGAAGACATCATAAGAAGGAAAGTGAAACGCCATGCAACCTCTGAAGAGACAACTAACATAACACTGTGACGGTAACGCGTTGGTGTTCGGCTGTTCAAAGCTAGGGGTATGGCCTCGTCACATAGTATAAAAAAAAATAGAAAATCTGGAACTTCGTCTGTGGTAAGGTAAGGAGAAGACACACAAAACACAAGTAAATTTTAACAATGAAATTTTAATTACGTTAAATAAACAAAACATGAATAAAATGGACAAACAAATTCGTATAATAAAATCAATCAATCAAAATAATAAGAATAATTAAATGACACAATGAAAAGTTACGTTAAGACAAGTGAGCAAAATAACAAGAAGTGCAATAGACAAGTAAATGAGAGGTGCGGGAATATTGGCTTTAAGCTATCACCCCTCTTAGTACACGTACGCCAAAGCTTACGTCTAGCAGGGAGAAGTGTTAACTGTGAAAGCACTGAATATTCTGAGGACTGAGGTCGTGGCGGCCCCAGACATCAAGTAGTATGGTGGGCGAGTGCCGTTGCAGCCAGACCGGCGACCAATCAGCGAGGAGCCGGCAGCAAGACGGGTAGTTTGGCGGTTTGAGTCTGAGCAGGTGTCCCTGGCTGCATACGTTTTGCACTCTGGCAAACCTTGCTGGTGTTGTTGTCATTGTTGGACATTTCTTCCATAGTAGTTTTATATAGATGTAACAACGTATTTGTGGAGGGAAGAGCAGGCTCAATCTCTTGAAGGAGGTTATCGTCACAACTCTCCCCCGAAGCCTGCGGTTCTGGAAGAAGTATGTCGTTATGAGATGGAGTCGCTTCTACTTCATAAACTCTGGAGAGATTATGGGCTAAGATGTTGTCGGAATCTTGGTATAGTGTGTCTCCAGGTTGAATTTCTGCAGTTAGCAAGCCCATAGTAGAAGACGTTGAGATGAGAAGTGGGCGTGCTGCAGGAGGTGTAGGGTGGTGTGGTCCGTGTTGATGGTGGACCGAGCACTTTTCAGGTGTGGAGTGGAGTGCTGGAGCTTCAGGATGAGGAGTAGCTCCTTGCCAATTGTTCCGTAGTTCCTTGTAGCAGTAGTCGCTGACAGGTGTATTCTTCTCGCCTCGTTGCTGCATCACGACACCACCAACGTCGGTACCATTGGCGTCGACATGGAGGATGAAGGGCTTATCTGACGAGGTGAGAGTGGAATTAGAATATGGCAAAGGAGCACTATTATTATCCTGAAAGTATTTGGGAAGATCATTAAGGATTTCGGAATTAGGAAGCGCTGACTCCTTGTCAGTGCTTTCGGGAGGAGAAGCTGGGAAGGTCTCACTGTGGATGTAGGGTTCTGTGAAGGTGGAATAGTTAATTAGGACAGTGGGAGGAGTACCATTATATTGCTTCAGGAGGTTGACGTGGCACAGCTGGGTCTTCCGCCGCCTATCTGGAGTCTCTATTACGTAGTTGTTGTTATTTCTGCACTCTTTGACGCGGTAGGGTCCTGAAAATCTGTTTTGTAAAGGTGAACCTGGGATAGGGAAGTATGCAAGGACGAAGTCTCCCGGCTTGAATTTTCTTACTTTACTGGTCTGGTCATAATGAGTCTTCATTCTCTCCTGGGCTTTCAATAGATTATCATGGGCAAAACGGTGGACTCTCTCTAGAATGTGTTGAAGGTTTTGAAGAAACTGGGGCACATTCTGATGCTCACTGAAGGTGGCATCTCGGAGAGAGTCTTTGAAAGCCTTAAGGGGAGTACGGCACTTACGGCCGTAGAGCATCTCATAAGGAGATACTCCTAGGGACTCATTGGGGAGACTTCTGAAAATACACATTATAAGGTCAATCTGCTTATCCCAATCCTTCGAGGTTTCACTACAAAACTTTTTCAAGAGTGCTTTGATAGTCTGATGACTACGTTCAAGAGAATCCTGTGAAGCAGGATGATAGGGGCTGGACAATACCTGTTTGATGTTGAACTCCTCCAGTGTCCTTTTGAAGAGATCACTGGTGAAGTTGGTACCACAGTCGCTCTGAATCTCCCTGGGAAATCCGTATTGAGTGAAGATCTTCAATAGATGTTTTATAACCGTAGCAGCCGTGATGTTCTTCACTGGAACTGCTATGGGAAATCTGGTGGTAGGACACAGGATGGTTAGGATGTAGGCGTTACCCGAACTGGTCCGAGGTAAAGGACCAACACAGTCTATTATGAGTCTGTGGAAAGGTTCCGCAGGCACCTGTATGGGAATCAGTGGCGCTCTGGGAATGGAGATGTTCGGTTTGGCTGCCATCTGACATGTATGACACTGTTTTACGTACTGTTTGACGCTATTTACCATACCTGGCCAGTAGTAGTCTTGACGAATTCCATGGTAAGTCTTGTTGAAGCCGTAGTGGGAGAGTGTTCCGTGGGCCAGGTGTAGAATAGTGGGCCGCAGGCTGGTAGGAATCACAAGTTGGTCGATGTTGGCCCAATCGTCCTCCTCCTTCAGTTTACTGGGTCTATATCTGCGGTAGAGCAAGTCGTTCTCTAGGAAGAACCCAGGAATACTGTCGGGTTGAGTCTCAGCCTGGAAAAACAATGGTGTTAAAGTAAGATCTTCCCTCTGCAACTTAAGGAACTCCAACTTGGTCAGATGCGGGGGTAGTTTCTGAGGGTCTTGAGGGACAGCGGTAGCAGTAGAGTCAGCTGGCTGTGGACGTGCGGCTTGTGCACGGGTGGTCACGAGAACCGGAGGAGAAACTTCATCACTCTCTTGAACCTCTGCTGGAACATACTCTAGAATAGGGTTACTTGGCACAGAGTTACACACCTGGGGTTTGTCCATGACGATCAGGTTGGTCGGTTGCAGGTCTTCTGCCAAGTCGTTGCCTAGGAGAAGTTGCACTCCAGGCATGGGAAAAGGCTTTTCCCTGACGGCGACTTGGACTTCCCCGTTCACGTAGGGACAATCCAGGTGGACTCTGGCGAGAGGGTATGGAGTGGTAGCAGTGAGGTCAGTGATGAAGACAGTTTCTCCGGTGTAGACGATGTTGGGCACAGCCGACTTCAAGATGATCGATTGAAGAGCCGCTGTGTCCCTCAAGATCTTCAATTTGAAACGTCCCTCCGGATTTGAACCGTTGGCAGAGACAGTTCCAGTATACAGGTGGTTACTGAAAAGAGAAAGATCATTAACATTAACACCAACATTCATCACAGGCTTACCGGACTTAGGAGGAGTTGGTTTGGGTTTTTGTTGGTCAGTGGTTCCCTTGTATTGAGACTTACCACACTTGTCTATGGTATGTCCATAGAGTCTACAATACTTGCAGTACAGTTGTGAACCAGCTTGATCGGGGCTCACTTTCTCGTAACTGTACCACGACTTCTTACTGGAGGATGGTTCGGGTGTCAGCCGGTGGATGAGGCTGTAAGTGTCAGCCGACTTAGCACACTTCAGGTAGTCGGTTTCTTCTTTATCTGCTAAGTAGAGGCGGACAGGAGGCGGCACACGTCTCAAGAATTCTTCAACAAGCATCAGGTTGACGAGTTCTGTAAAAGTAGAGACATGTGCTGCTTCCAGCCATTTCATGAAATACCTCCGTTTCGTGTTAGCAAACTCAAGGAAGGTAGTGGTACTTGCCTTCAGGTGGTCACGGAATTTCCTTCTATAACTTTCTGTAGAGAGGAGGTAGGCGTCCAACACTGCTTGTTTCAGAGTGTGGTAGTCATTCTCAGACGCCAAAGTACTGAGTGTGACTGCAGCTCTACCTGTAAGATGGACTCTGAGAAGTGTGGCCCATTGGTCGACAGGCCAACTGAGTTGATTAGCAAGGGTTTCAAAGTTGGTAAAGAACACATCAACTTCTGCTTCTACAAAGGATGGCATTAACTTACTTGCATGTGATATATTAAAACTGACGGGAAGATTGGCAGTAGCTTGCTGGCGTTGAGCGAGGTGTGAAGTTTCCAACGTGTATTCTCGTTGACGACACTCTAGAGCCAGAGTTGCTTGTTGCTTGTCATGTTCGCGTTGCATCTCCAACTCGCGTTGTTTGGTTTCAAGCTGTACGCGTTCCCGCTCCTGGAGTGTTTCAAGCTGTACTCGTTCCCGCTCACGGAGCATTGCAAACTCACGTTCCTTGAGGGCGATTTCTTCCCTTCTTAAGGCAGCCTCACGTTCTTGTTCTTCCCTTCGTATGGCAGCTGCTTCCCTTTGCTGTTCGCGGGCTTCCCTTTGCTGCTCGCGGGCTTCCCTTTGCTGTTCACGTTCAATCTTGGCCAGTTCCAATTTGAGTTTCATCGTTGCCAAATCAGTTTTATCTGCAATATAGTAAGTTTCATGAGTTTCAGAGTCTATCTTACCTTGTTCTAAATAGTAATCCAGCAACAGGTTGTATAGGTCATTTTTGTTGGCTTGGTAGGGAACTTCTAGTTGATACTCATGTGCAAGAGTTTGTAATTCAGTCCTCTTGGCACGACTTAAAGTCCTTATTTCACCTGCTGGATTTGCACGGAAAGCTTGGAGACGAAACATGGTGAAATTAGCAAATAAAGGTACACGAATATTCAATAGTGAATGTCAGAAACAGGACAACGTGGCAACTGGTACCTATCCTGTGAGATCTTTAACAATTAAAGTTAAGTAAAAGATGTTAAATGATTAAATTAAATCAAGGGCGCAGGAAATCTTGTACCCGGTACTCATGTAAGAGGATAAGGGCAAGAAAATCCTACTAACAAATGAAACAGAGTTTCGAAAACAAATGAAACAGTTAATTGCCTCAAAAGTAAAATTGGTAGTCCAAGGATGTAGGCATACCTTGCCAAATCTCTATAGGACATAAAGCAAGTTTTTCCTACTGAATTTAATATGATACTTACAGAATTAGCGAACTTTTGTGCTCTGAAAAAGTAAGCTAATTCCCTACCATTGTATGTATCTTCATCTCTGACTGACGTGCAGGGGTGCGAGGTGTCAACTGGTGACGAGAACTGCTGCTGAGGTCCCAATTCAGCAACTAAAGTTCGAGCTAGAGGAACTATGGCCCTCTTTGTCCTCCTACAGTCAGATTGCAGAAGATTGGGTACTCTTGACCCGGGGCAGACCACAGTACCAGGGTACCAATATGATGATCTGTCAAAAATGAGAAATATCCAAGGGACAAAGATGGTAAACACGAGTAATAACACGGAGGGAGAGATGACCAATTAAGAGTATGACTGCAACCTACAGTCACCACGTAATCCAAAGTTGTCTCACCTTCACTATATGTTACTCTCGTAATGCACAATACACCGCACCATATAAGAAATGAAATTGAATATGAAAAATAGTAAAAGCTACGTTAACAAAGTTAAATACGCTTACCATAAATTACCACTTGGCACCAGTACCTGAGTGAAGCTCCCGGACAGGCCCCCATATAATATGTGACGGTAATGCGTTGGTGTTCGGCTGTTCAAAGCTAGGGGTATGGCCTCGTCACATAGTATAAAAAAAAATAGAAAATCTGGAACTTCGTCTGTGGTAAGGTAAGGAGAAGACACACAAAACACAAGTAAATTTTAACAATGAAATTTTAATTACGTTAAATAAACAAAACATGAATAAAATGGACAAACAAATTCGTATAATAAAATCAATCAATCAAAATAATAAGAATAATTAAATGACACAATGAAAAGTTACGTTAAGACAAGTGAGCAAAATAACAAGAAGTGCAATAGACAAGTAAATGAGAGGTGCGGGAATATTGGCTTTAAGCTATCACCTCTCTTAGTACACGTACGCCAAAGCTTACGTCTAGCAGGGAGAAGTGTTAACTGTGAAAGCACTGAATATTCTGAGGACTGAGGTCGTGGCGGCCCCAGACATCAAGTAGTATGGTGGGCGAGTGCCGTTGCAGCCAGACCGGCGACCAATCAGCGAGGAGCCGGCAGCAAGACGGGTAGTTTGGCGGTTTGAGTCTGAGCAGGTGTCCCTGGCTGCATACGTTTTGCGCTCTGACAAACCTTGCTGGTGTTGTTGTCATTGTTGGACATTTCTTCCATAGTAGTTTTATATAGATGTAACGACGTATTTGTGGAGGGAAGAGCAGGCTCAATCTCTTGAAGGAGATTATCGTCACTACACCTATACCCCCTATTAGACTATTTTACAGGAACTTCTTTTCCACAGCCCATAAAACGGAGGAAAGGGTCCTGAAAGATATTGTCAGTAGAAACGTTATCCCTACAGACAAAAATCAGAAGATACAACTGACGATTTACTATAAAACCAGAAAAACGGCCAGCCTACTCATGAGAAACTCTCCAGACACAAAGCAGAACGCTTTAAAAGACACCAACGTCGTCTATGCCTTCAAATGCCCTCTTGGGGACTGTAAGCCTAAAAAAACCCAGTATATAGGCAAGACAACAACATCTCTTTCCAGGCGTTTAACGATGCATAAGCAACAGGGCTCCATTAAGGAACATATAATCTTCGCACAAACAAGCCATCACCAGAGAAATCTTAGCAAACAACACAGAAATCATCGATAGATACAGCGATAGCAGGCGGCTTGACGTCTGCGAGGCACTACACATCAAGAAGTCAACACCAGCAATCAACAGCCAATTAATGCACAACTATATTCTACACACTTCAAGACTCTGCTCCAATATAAAAGCATCAAGAAATATGGACCAATAGGCTTTCAACAATTACTTCCATTCAATACCCATTGTTTCGTGTTCTGTCTTGTGTTTTAATTTAATGCCCATTCAATACCCATTGTTTCGTGTTCTGTCTTGTGTTGGAATTTAATACCCGTTGAATACCCATTGTTGAAAGTTCGTTTTTCACCTCATCCACCTCACCCAAATGTAGATATAAACCTCGAAGATGTGTAAGCTCTATTCAGTTTCAGTTGTGTGTTTGTAAACTAAAGTCTTTGAAAATGTAATAAGTTTTACGAAACGCACTCAAGTGTCGCGTCAGACTAGAAATTAAAATGAATTTTGGAGAATTGATCTTTGAATTACCATCAACAGTGAAAAGAAACATAAGAAAGATAGAGAAAATTCGTGTTAGAATTATTAATCTTTCTTTTTCGGTCATATTTAATAATATATGTCTACAGGAAAGACTGCTACCAAAAAATACTAATATATATATATATATATATATATATATATATATATATATATATATATATATATATATATATATATATATATATATATATATATATTTATATATATATATATATATATATATATATATATATATATATATATATATCTATATATATATATCTATATATATATATATATATATATATATATATATATATATATATATATATATATATATATATATATATACATACATATATATATATATATATATATATATATATATATATATATATATATATATATATATATATATATATATATATAAATAACTGAAAATTCACAACCCATTAGTGACTCGAACCAAACTGCCAGGAGCAACGCAACTAGTATGTACAGGACGCCTTAATCCGCTTGACCATTACAACCAGACAAAAGGTCAAGGGGATTAAGGCGTCCTGTACATACTAGTTGCGTTGCTCCTGGCAGTTTGGTTCGAGTCACTTCTGGGGTGTGAGTTTTCAGTTGCATATAGTCCTGGGGACCCTTCAGGCTTGTTCGCATATATACATATATATATATATATATATATATATATATATATATATATATATATATATATATATTCATATACATATATATATATATATATATATATATATATATATATATATATATATATATATATATATATCTATAACTGAAAACTCACACCCCAGAAGTGACTCGAACCCATACTCCCAGAAGCAACGCAACTGGTATGTACAAGACGCCTTAATCCACTTGACCATCACGACCGGACATAATGAGGTGATAGCCGAGGCTATTTGAACCACCCCACCGCCGGCACTCGGATAGTTATCTTGGGCATAGCATTTTACCAAATCACCTCATTCTTTGGGGCACACGTGAGGAACACAAATGCGAACAAGCCTGAATGGTCCCCAGGACAATATGCAACTGAAAACTCACACCCCAGAAGTGACTCGAACCCATACTAAAAGCTACCCATTTCATTATGTATGAGGTCAATTTTTTTTTATTTGAGTTAAAATTAACGTAGATATATGACCAAACCTAACCAACCCTACCTAACCTAACCTAACCTATCTTTATAGGTTAGGTTAGGTTAGGTCGCCGAAAAAGTTAGGTTAGGTTAGGTTAGGTAGGTTAGGTAGTCGAAAAACAATTAATTCATGAAAACTTGGCTTATTAGGCAAATCGGGCCTTGCATAGTAGGCTGAGAAGTGCGTTCTGGCTACTAGGTACGACATATATATATATATATATATATATATATATATATATATATATATATATATATATATATATATATATATATATATATATATATATTAAATATTACCGAAAAAGTATGATTAATAATTCTAACACGAATTTTCTCGATCTTTCTTACGTTTCTTTTCACTGTTGATAGTAATTCAAAGATCAATTCTCCAAAATTCATTTTTGTTTCTAGTCTGACGCGACACTTGTGCGCGTTTCGTAAAACTTATTACATTTTCGAAGACTTTAGTTTACACAAACACACACAACTTTAACTGAATAGAGCTTAAACATCTTTCGAGTTTTTATACCTACATTTGGGTGAAATGACATGTTACAATAGTTTTGGATGAGGTGAAAATAAACTTTTAACACAAGACAGAACACGAAACAATGAAATACAAACAGGTATTAAAAGTAGGTAACTGCAGAAGGCCGATTTTTATTGGTCCATATTTCTTGATGCTTCTATATTGGAGCGGAGTCTTGAAGTGGGTAGAGTATAGTTGTGCATTAATTGGCTGTTGATTGCTGGTGTTGACTTCTTGATGTGTAGTGCCTCGCAGACGTCGAGCCGCCTGCTATCGCTGTATCTATCGATGATTTCTGTGTTGTTTGCTAAGATTTCTCTGGTGATGGTTTGGTTGTGGGAATAGATTATATGTTCCTTAATGGAGCCCTGTTGCTTATGCATCGTTAAACGCCTGGAAAGAGATGTTGTTGTCTTGCCTATATACTGAGTTTTTTGAGGCTTACAATCCCCAAGAGGGCATTTGAAGGCTTATGCCTTCAAATGCCCTCTTGGGGCATTTGCATACGGGCATTTGGGGCATATATATATATATATATATATATATATATATATATATATATATATATATATATATATATATATATATATATATATATATATATATATATATATATATATATATACATATATATATATATATATATATATATATATATATATATATATATATATATATATATATATATATATATATATATATATATATATATATATGAGAATGCGGCTTTTGTCAATTGATGTTCAACACTGTTGAAACTTAGAGAAAAAAAATGTCTTGTTATAAATCCTTATAATTGCTAATATTTTATATTTATATGGTTATTATTACCTAATAAAAAACATGAACCTCGTTATTATACTCAAGTAACTAAGAAAATGATTATGGACTAAGTGTCGTCATCACTCACAAACTTAGTTTGAAAAATAATTAAGTTTTGAGACAATTTACAATACAGACTTCTCAGTTTACAATAAAATATTTTTTGTTACCTTTGCATCATTTCCGAGAAAATATAAGATTATGCATTGATTCTTGTATCCAAATTTCAGGACTTGAAATAATAAAATCAGAATTTAATTATGAAATTCTGTGTAAAAAAGGAAATATATGGATATTTCTGAGTATATCTGGAATTTGGATTTAAAGTATATTGTAGGAGGAAGTCCACCTAGGTTAGGTTCATAATGTTTAAGAGCCGATGCTCATATGTCAATAAGGAAATTAATGTCCATATTCGTTGCACTTATACCGATGTGACGTCAATGTCTGTTTTGTAAATAAAGCCACGTGGACGGGACTGGAGCTTAACTCCCGGTCCCGCCTTACCATACCCAGATGTAACATCTGATTTCATATTTCAAATTCTTTAAAAATAATGAAATATTTTTCAAACATATCTTTTTAAATTGCGAATAAAAGATAAGACCATTTGAGCTCCTGAAGGGAAGAGTACTATGTAGCCAGTTCCTGCTGGTGATGAATACATCATCATCCCAGTGATGAGTACTGGCCAGAGTACCTTTATCAAGGGTCTTCCAATCAGAGGCCACAGAGGACGTGAGACCCCAAGCTGCCGCTGTGGATCATAACACCATAATTAAACAATGACTACTGAAACTATATTTTCAAACAAAGCACTTTAATTGGAACACTTTCTTCCGTAATATTCAGCTAATGGTCCTAAATTTTCCTGTGAATTGTTAAATAAGTTCACATTCTGATAATGTCCAACTTTTGTAGTTAATTTTAGACCTTGTGCAAAGCGTTGCACAGCCATTAGACACGACTCATTTGCAACTCTCAATTCATAAAATAAAAAGTTGTTTCAAAAGATTTAATCTTTTTCCTTAATCACCATTATTGTAGTTGGTTTTTGGTATGTGGATTGAATACCAAAATACCACTACCTACAGCATACCTGACGGTAATTTTATTAACGAGATTGACTTTAATGGCGTGGTTATATTATATATATATATTATAATATATAACTGAAAACTCACACCCCAGAAGTGACTCGAACCCATACTCCCAGGAGCAACGCAACTGGTATGTACAAGACGCCTTAATCCACTTGACCATCACGACTATCACCTCATTATGTCCGGTCGTGATGGTCAAGTGGATTAAGGCGTCTTGTACATACCAGTTGCGTTGCTCCTGGGAGTATGGGTTCGAGTCACTTCTGGGGTGTGAGTTTACAGTTGCATATTGTCCTGGGGACCATTCAGGCTTGTTCGCATTTGTGTTCCTCACGTGTGCCCCAAAGAATGAGGTGATTTGGTAAAATGCTATGCCCAAGATTACTATCCGAGTGCCGGCGGTGGGGTGGTTCAAATAACCTCGGCTATCACCTCATTATGTCCGGTCGTGATGGTCAAGTGGATTAAGGCGTCTTGTACATACCAGTTGCGTTGCTCCTGGGAGTATGGGTTCGAGTCACTTCTGGGGTGTGAGTTTTCAGTTGCATATTGTCCTGGGGGACCATTCAGGCTTGTTCGCATTTGTGTTCCTCACGTGTGCCCCAAAGAATGAGGTGATTTGGTAAAATGCTATGCCCAAGATTACTATCCGAGTGCCGGCGGTGGGGTGGTTCAAATAGCCTCGGCTATCACCTCATTATGTCCGGTCGTGATGGTCAAGTGGATTAAGGCGTCTTGTACATACCAGTTGCGTGGCATCTGGGAGTATGGGTTCGAGTCACTTCTGGGGTGTGAGTTTTCAGTTGCATATTGTCCTGGGGACCATTCAGGCTTGTTCGCATTTGTGTTCCTCACGTGTGCCCCAAAGAATGAGGTGATTTGGTAAAATGCTATGCCCAAGATTACTATCCGAGTGCCGGCGGTGGGGTGGTTCAAATAGCCTCGGCTATCACCTCATTATGTCCGGTCGTGATGGTCAAGTGGATTAAGGCGTCTTGTACATACCAGTTGCGTGGCATCTGGGAGTATGGGTTCGAGTCACTTCTGGGGTGTGAGTTTTCAGTTGCATATTGTCCTGGGGACCATTCAGGCTTGTTCGCATTTGTGTTCCTCACGTGTGCCCCAAAGAATGAGGTGATTTGGTAAAATGCTATGCCCAAGATTACTATCCGAGTGCCGGCGGTGGGGTGGTTCAAATAGCCTCGGCTATCACCTCATTATGTCCGGTCGTGATGGTCAAGTGGATTAAGGCGTCTTGTACATACCAGTTGCGTGGCATCTGGGAGTATGGGTTCGAGTCACTTCTGGGGTGTGAGTTTTCAGTTGCATATTGTCCTGGGGACCATTCAGGCTTGTTCGCATTTGTGTTCCTCACGTGTGCCCCAAAGAATGAGGTGATTTGGTAAAATGCTATGCCCAAGATTACTATCCGAGTGCCGGCGGTGGGGTGGTTCAAATAGCCTCGGCTATCACCTCATTATGTCCGGTCGTGATGGTCAAGTGGATTAAGGCGTCTTGTACATACCAGTTGCGTGGCATCTGGGAGTATGGGTTCGAGTCACTTCTGGGGTGTGAGTTTTCAGTTGCATATTGTCCTGGGGACCATTCAGGCTTGTTCGCATTTGTGTTCCTCACGTGTGCCCCAAAGAATGAGGTGATTTGGTAAAATGCTATGCCCAAGATTACTATCCGAGTGCCGGCGGTGGGGTGGTTCAAATAGCCTCGGCTATCACCTCATTATGTCCGGTCGTGATGGTCAAGTGGATTAAGGCGTCTTGTACATACCAGTTGCGTGGCATCTGGGAGTATGGGTTCGAGTCACTTCTGGGGTGTGAGTTTTCAGTTATATATATATATATATATATATATATATATATATATATATATATATATATATATATATATATATATGTGTGTGTATATCACGAAAATAAACACGTGATTAAGAATGTGACAATGTCAGACCACGGAGGAAAAATGAAACAGGAAATTTCCTTAAGTACTTTCGTATATTAAATACATCTTCAGAAGGTCTGAATCTTCACCTTCTGAAGATGTATTTAATATACGAAAGTACTTAAGGAAATTTCCTGTTTCATTTTTCCTCCGTGGTCTGACATTGTCATATATATATATATATATATACATATATATATACATATATATATACATATATATATATACATATATATATATACAGAAAACACAGAAGACAATGTCCAACATAACAGGCCAATTACACTGGATTAATCTTTGTGTTTAGATAGGAGATGCCTCGTATGGGCCAATAAGCCTTCTGCAGCCCCTATGTTTATCCCTTATGTATCCCCCCATGTTTTCACCTTCATTGTATTATCACCTGACCTAATGCGGGTATAAAATCAACTAGTATTGTAAGATCTGTTCACTTGAGAATGAACCATGGAGGTTCGAAACGTCGTGCAAATTATACAAATAAGTGTAATACACTCTATAGTAAATCACTTCTTTTCTTCACCTTAAAAGTACGAAAATGAGTTTTGGAGAACTCCTATTTCAATTAAGCCCTGATGCTAAGAAAATAGTTAGAGGGATAGAAGCCCTAAACCAGAAAATAATTAATACAGAATATGCGGTCATATTCAATGAAACATGTTTGAAAGAAAACCTGCTGCCAGTATACACCAATATAAACCCACATGACCCAGCAGTCCGCAATACAGAGTTTACCTATAGGTATAGGCAAGAGCTCATTCGGCATCAACTAAACAAGAAGAAGGAAGCCCTCCAAACCTTTATAGAGCAGGGTGAGCATCTGTTAAACAAATGGACCCAGTACGACATCCCTATCCAACTCAAGCAAACCATCAACAGTGAACTATTTAACCTGAAACAACAACATAAAACTCTTGTAGAAACAAAGACACTCCGTAAGTTAACATCCCTAAACGGTGGACAGCTAAAAATCCCTCGTCCTAAAGATGGCTACTCTAACCTGACTTCTTATGATCTTACCCAGGACCAACGAGACCTCTTAAATCTTGGTCTAAATTGTCAATTCTTATCTAAACCAAAGATGCATCAAAAACGCCTGGAAATCGAAATGCTTCTGGACGATATCCATAAGCTAGAAGACAACAAAAAAGTCATCACCACTGACACACTTCAAGCTGAACTACTTGCAGAAGCAGGGAAAAAACGAGGAACATATTCATCTACAATCTTAACCCCACGACTCAAAGAAGCAGCGAAACAACTAAAAAATCTGAAAGACGTAACAATAAGAAAAGCCGACAAAACAGCAGCATATGTATTGATTCCTACCCATGAATACATGAACAAAATTAGCGACATCCTAAGTGACGACTCCAAATTTCAACGAATCACGAGGAACCCCGTAGAAGACCTTAAGCGGAAAGTAAACAAAACAATTACAGCAATCAACGCAAAGAAAGGTAGTGTGCATTTCAATAAACTTCAAGGCGACTATGGCTTAGGATATGCCTACGGCAATGTTAAGACGCATACACCAGGTAACCCACTACGCCCTATAATCAGCCAAATACCAACCCCAACTTATCACCTGGCAAAGAAACTCAATGAACTCCTAACTCCATACACTCCAAGTAAGTTTAGTCTACAATCATCAGCAGATTTCCTAGAATTGATCAAATCTACCCAGCCCGATGGAATCATCGCTTCCCTGGACGTTGAATCCCTTTTTACCAACGTCCCAGTCGACACAACCATAGGAATGATACTGGACAGAGTATACAGAGACGAGAGCACCCCCAAATTAGACATACCTGAGCCACACTTGAAAAGTCTTCTCGAAGCATGTACAAAGGAAGCCCCTTTCATCAGTCCACAAGGAGACATGTATTTACAAATAGACGGAGTAGCAATGGGCTCCCCCTTAGGAGTTTTATTTGCTAATTTTTATATGGGAACCATCGAAGATAGGGTCTTCAGTAGCAGACAAAAACCAACTGTATACTGCCGTTATGTAGATGACATATTCGTAATAGTAAAAGACTCAGATGAACTAATTGACCTAAAAAGACATCTAGAGAGGGAGTCAGTACTCCGATTTACACATGAAAATAGTGAAAATAACAGTCTGCCATTCTTGGATGTACTAATAACAAAAACAGGAACCTCTTTAAGCACCAACGTATATACCAAGCCCACCAACATAGGATTATGCCTGAACGGTAGAAGTGAGTGCCCCCAAAGATACAAAGCCAGTGTTCTCAATGCTTATATTCGTCGAGCGCTTACCCACTGCTCTGAATGGAGCAACGTGAGTAGAGAGTTTGAAAGAGTAACTCAGGTATTGGTGAACAACAGATATAGCAACGCGGAAATAAACGCTGCTATAAGAAGACACTTGGACCGTTGGTATAATTCAGAACCTAGAACAGAAACCACAACACCCCCAATAAAATTATATTACAAATCAACCATGCACAGTGAACATATAAAAGAGGAAAGAATAATGAAAGAAATAATCCGTAAAGGAGTAAAAAGCACTACTCCTAACCAAAACATAAACCTGATAATTTTCTACAAAACCAAGAAGACTTCCGAACTCCTTATCAAAAACAGCCCGAAGCCGACGGAGAACCCTCTACAGCAGTCAAGCGTTGTATACATGTACACTTGCCCCCACGAAGGATGTAACCTTCAATGTAAGTACATAGGTATGACGTCGACCAAGCTGACGAGGCGTTTGACATGCCATCTTCAATCTGGTGCCCCTAGGAATCACATGAGACAAGCCCATGACATTACTCTAACAAGAGAAATGTTGAACAAGAATACTTGTATAATAGACAAAACCCAAGATTCAAGAAGATTACAAATTCTTGAGGCAATTCACATAAGAATAGAGCGACCTACCATGAACACCCAAATCACGGAACTATTTACTCTACCCACCATGAGAGTAAGGACAAGACAAGAACATATCGATGCCAACACAGAAGACAATGTCCAACATAACAGGCCAATTACACTGGATTATTCTTTGTGTTTAGATAGGAGATGCCTCGTATGGGCCAATAAGCCTTCTGCAGCCCCTATGTTTATCCCTTATGTATCCCCCCATGTTTTCACCTTCATTGTATTATCACCTGACCTAATGCGGGTATAAAATCAACTAGTATTGTAAGATCTGTTCACTTGAGAATGAACCATGGAGGTTCGAAACGTCGTGCAAATTATACAAATAAGTGTAATACACTCTATAGTAAATCACTTCTTTTCTTCACCTTAAAAGTACGAAAATGAGTTTTGGAGAACTCCTATTTCAATTAAGCCCTGATGCTAAGAAAATAGTTAGAGGGATAGAAGCCCTAAACCAGAAAATAATTAATACAGAATATGCGGTCATATTCAATGAAACATGTTTGAAAGAAAACCTGCTGCCAGTATACACCAATATATATATACATATATATATACATATATATGTATATATATATATATATACATATATATATATATATATATACATATATATATATATATATATATAAATATATATATATATATATATATATATATATATATATATATATATATATATATATATATATATATATATATATAAATATGTATATATATATATTGGTGTATACTAGCAGCAGGGTTTCTTTTAGACATGTCCCATTGTCTAAACCGCATATTCTGTATTTACTATCTTCTGATTTAGAGCTTCTATCCCTCTAACTATTTTTCTAGCATCAGGGCTTAACTGAAAGAGTAGTTCTCCAAAACTCATGTTCGTTATTTTAAGGTGACGAAAAAAGTTAATTACTATAGAATATATTACACTTATTTATACAATTTGCACAACGTTTCGAACCTCTATGGTTCATTGTCAAGTGAAAAGAAATTACAGAACTCGTAAATTTATTCCAGTACGGGGTCAGGTGATAAAACAAGTAGAATAAAGGAAAAGGCAAGGGGATAAATAGTGGATAAATGGGGGATAAATAGGGGACGAAGCACATACAAAGATTAATCAGGCGTAATAGGCCTGTTAAGTTGGACATTGTCTTCTGTGTTGACATCGTTATATTCGAGTCTTGTCCTTACTCTCATGGTGGGTAGAGTAAATAGTTCCATGATTTGGGTGTTCATGGTAGGTTGTTCTGTTCTTATGTGAATTGCTTCAAGAATTTGTAATCTTCTTATATCTTGGGGTTTGTCTATTACACAGGTATTTTTGTTCAACATTCCTCTTGTTAGGGTGATGTCATGGGCTTGTCTCATGTGACTCGTAGGGACACCGGATTGAAGATGACAGGTCAAACGCCTCGTCAGCTTGGTCGACGTCATACCTATGTACTTAGATTGAAGGTTACATCCTTCGTGGGGGCAAGTGTACATGTATACAACGCTTGACTGCTGTAGAGGGTTCTCCGTCGGCTTCGGGCTGTTTTTGATAAGGAGGTCGGTAGTCTTCTTTGTTTTATAGAATATGATCAGGTCTATGTTTTGGTCAGGAAGAGTACTTTTTACTCCTTTACGAATTATTTCCTTCATTATTCTTTCTTCTTTTTTTATGTTCACTGTGCATAGTTGATTTGTAATATAATTTTATTCGAGGTGTTGTGGTTTCTGTACTAAGTTCAGGCTTGTACCATCGGTCCAGGTCTCTTATTATAGCAGTGTTTATTTCCGTGTTGCTATATCCGTTGTTCACCAGTACCTGAGTTATTCTTTCAAACTCTCTACTTACATTGCTCCATTCAGAGCAGTGGGTAAGCGCTCGACGAATATAAGCATTGAGAACACTGGCTTTGTATCTTTGGGGGCACTCACTTCTACCGTTCAGGCATAATCCTATGATGGTTGGTTTTGTATATACGTTGGTGCTTAAAGAGGTTCCTGTTTTTGTTATTAGTACATCCAGGAATGGCAGACTGTTATTTTCGCTATTTTCATGTGTAAATCGGAGTACTGACTCTCTCTCTAGATGTCTTTGAGTTCATCTGAGTCTTTTACTATGACGAATATGTCATCTACATAACGGCAATATACAGTTGGTTTTTGTCTACTACTGAAGACTATCTTCGATGGTTCCCATGTAAAAATTAGCGAATATATAACACTCCTAAGGGGGAGCCCATTGCTACTCCGTCTATTTGTAGATACATGTCCCCTTGTGGACTGATGAAAGGGGCTTCCTTTGTACATGCTTCGAGAAGGCTCTTCAAATGTGGCTTGGGTATGTCTAATTTGGGAGTGCTCTCGTCTATGTATACTCTGTCCAGTATCATTGCTATGGTTGTGTTGACTGGATACCTTGACATCATGTATACCTGGCAGTTTTCCTTGACATCATGTATAACTGACAGTATACCTGGACATCATGTATAACTGACAGTATACCTGGACATCATGTATACCTGGACATCATGTATAACTGACGGTATGCCTTGACATCATGTATAACTGACAGTATACCTTGACAAGTAAAACTGACAGTATACCTGGACATCATGTATAACTGACAGTATACCTGGACATCAAGTATAACTGACAGTATACCTGGACATCATGTATAACTGACAGAATACCTGGACATCAAGTATAACTGACAGTATACCTGGACATCATGTGTAACTGACAGTATACTTGGACATCAAGTATAACTGACAGTATACCTGGACATCAAGTATAACTGACAGTATACTTGGACATCAAGTATAACTGACAGTATACTTGGACATCAAGTATAACTGACAGTATACTTGGACATCATGTATAACTGACAGTATACCTGGACATCATGCATAACTGACAGTGTACCTGGACATCATGTATAACTGACAGTATACCTGGACATCAAGTATAACTGACAGTATACCTGGATATCATGTATAACTGACAGTATACCTGGACATCAAGTATAACTGACAGTATACCTGGACATCATATATAACTGACAGTATACCTGGACATCATGTATAACTGACAGAATACCTGGACATCAAGTATAACTGACAGTATACCTGGACATCATGTATAACTGACAGTATACCTTGACATCATGTATAACTGACAGTATACCTGGACATCAAGTATAACTGACAGTATACCTGGACATCAAGTATAACTGACAGTATACCTGGACATCAAGTATAACTGACAGAATACCTGGACATCAAGTATAACTGACAGTATACCTGGACATCATGTATAACTGACAGTATACCTTGACATCATGTATAACTGACAGTATACCTGGACATCAAGTATAACTGACAGTATACCTGGACATCAAGTATAACTGACAGTATACCTGGACATCAAGTATAACTGACAGTATTCCTGGACATCATGTATAACTGACAGTATACCTAGACATCATGTATATCTCACAGTATTCCTGGACATCAAGTATAACTGACAGTATACCTGGACATCATGTATAACTGACAGTATACCTTGACATCATGTATAACTGACAGTATACCTGGACATCATGCATAACTGACAGTATACCTGGACATCAAGTATAACTGACAGTATACCTGGACATCATGTATTAATGACAGTATACATGGTCATCATGTATAACTGACAGTATACCTTGACATGTATAACTGATAGTATACCTTGACATCATGTATAACTGACAGTATACCTGGACATCAAGTATAACTGACAGTATACCTGGACATCAAGTATAACTGACAGTATACCTTGACATGTATAACTGATAATATACCTTGACATCATGTATAACTGACAGTATACTTGGACATCAAGTATAACTGACAGTATACCTGGACATCAAGTATAACTGACAGTATACCTGGACATCAAGTATAACTGACAGAATACCTGGACATCAAGTATAACTGACAGTATACCTGGACATCATGTATAACTGACAGTATACCTTGACATCATGTATAACTGACAGTATACCTGGACATCATGCATAACTGACAGTATACCTGGACATCAAGTATAACTGACAGTATACCTGGACATCATGTATTAATGACAGTATACATGGTCATCATGTATAACTGACAGTATACCTTGACATGTATAACTGATAGTATACCTTGACATCATGTATAACTGACAGTATACCTGGACATCAAGTATAACTGACAGTATACCTGGACATCAAGTATAACTGACAGTATACCTTGACATGTATAACTGATAATATACCTTGACATCATGTATAACTGACAGTATACTTGGACATCAAGTATAACTGACAGTATACCTGGACATCAAGTATAACTGACAGTATACCTGGACATCAAGTATAACTGACAGTATACCTGGACATCAAGTATAACTGACAGTATACTTGGACATCAAGTATAACTGACAGTATACCTGGACATCAAGTATAACTGACAGTATACTTGGACATCAAGTATAACTGACAGTATACTTGGACATCAGGTATAACTGACAGTATACTTGGACATCAGGTATAACTGACAGTATACTTGGACATCAGGTATAGCTGACAGTATACCTGGACATCAGGTATAACTGACAGTATACCTGGACATCAAGTATAACTGACAGTATACCTGGACATCAGGTATAACTGACAGTATACCTGGACATCAAGTATAACTGACAGTATACCTGGACATCAAGTATAACTGACAGTATACCTGGACATCATGTATTAATGACAGCATACATGGTCATCATGTATAACTGACAGTATACCTTGACATGTATAACTGATAGTATACCTTGACATCATGTATAACTGACAGTATACCTGGACATCAAGTATAACTGACAGTATACCTGGACATCAAGTATAACTGACAGTATACCTTGACATGTATAACTGATAATATACCTTGACATCATGTATAACTGACAGTATACTTGGACATCAAGTATAACTGACAGTATACCTGGACATCAAGTATAACTGACAGTATACTTGGACATCAAGTATAACTGACAGTATACTTGGACATCAGGTATAACTGACAGTATACTTGGACATCAGGTATAACTGACAGTATACTTGGACATCAGGTATAACTGACAGTATACCTGGACATCAGGTATAACTGACAGTATACCTGGACATCAAGTATAACTGACAGTATACCTGGACATCAGGTATAACTGACAGTATACCTGGACATCAAGTATAACTGACAGTATACCTGGACATCAAGTATAACTGACAGTATACCTGGACATCAAGTATAACTGACAGTATACCTGGACATCAAGTATAACTGACAGTATACCTTCGTACCATTAGAACTGACTGTTCACCTTGAACATCATTTAATTAGCTAAAAATAAGCCAATCGTCTAAGGCAATAATTCATAATTAATATCAATAGTACAGTTCGGGTTTAATGATAATTCCGTTAATCTTCATAATCTGTCAATGTGTTATGTTAATGATACGACTCGTGTTGTTATTGTTCTTATATCTAATTAAAATAAAATAAAATAAAATGTTTATTTAGGTAAGGTACATACATACAATAAATTTTTACAAAGATTGGTTGACTTATAGGTAGAGCTAGTACATACAATGCCTAAAGCTACTATTTCGCAAAGCGTTTCGGGCATGATAAACTTAAATGACAAGCTTAATACTATTTGAGCATAATGAGTAGAATGAAAACAAGAAATGAAAACATAGCTGAAAAAGCAGCACAAATACAATTATGTCGACAAACAGCGCTCTTTAAAAAAAACAGACATTGGTTGACAATAGAGGGGTAAGGTAGGTTACAGGGAATTTATTAGGTATAGCTTCGTTTTTAGCTTAAACTGGTTGAGAGAGGTACAGTCTTTAACATGGTTGGGAAGGTCATTCCACATTCTGGGCCCCTTGATTTGTAGAGCATTTCTAGTTTGATTAAGTCGTACTCTAGGAATATCAAAACTGTATTTATTTCTGGTGTGGTGCTCATGGGTTCTGTTACAACCTTCTATGAATCTTTTGAGATCAGGATTGGCATTATAGTTTAGCGTTTTATATATGTATAATACACATGAGAGAATGTACAGTGACTTAATGTCTAACATATTCAGAGATTTGAGTAGGGGTACGGAGTGATGTCTGGGGCCAGAGTTGGATATTGTCCTAATAGCAGCTTTGTGTTGAGTAATTAGAGGACGTAAGTGATTTTGGGTAGTAGAGCCCCAAGCACAAATACCATAGTTGAGATATGGATAGATAAGGGAGTAATAGAGAGTCACCAGGGCAGGGCGTGGTACATAATATCTGATCTTAGAAAGAATGCCCACAGTTTTTGAAACTTTTTTTGATATATTTAGAATGTGTCCCTGGAAATTCAGCTTGTGGTCAATGAGAATGCCAAGGAATTTGCCATCTAATTTGTTACAAATTTGGGTATTGTTTATTTTGAGATTTATTTGATTGGAGGATTTATTGCCAAACAGAATATAGAAAGTTTTGTCAATGTTAAGGGTGAGTTTGTTGGCAGTTAGCCAAAGATGGAATTTATTTAGCTCAGTATTTACTGTGGCATTTAGAGCAAGGGGGTCAGGACTGGAGTAAATGAAGGTTGTGTCGTCAGCAAATAGAATTGGTTTGAGGTGTTGGGAGGCAATTGGAAGGTCATTAATGTAGATGAGAAAGAGGAGAAGGCCAAGTATGCTGCCCTGAGGAACACCAATGTTGATGGGTAGGGTGGGAGAAATTGTATTATTCACAGAAACATATTGGAGCCTGTCAGTAAGGTAGGATTTGAGGTATTGTAGGGAGTGTCCTCTGACTCCATAATGATGTAATTTAAGAAGAAGGTTTTGGTGGTTGACAGTATCAAAAGCTTTACGCAGGTCCACAAATAATCCAACAGGGAACTCATTTTTATCAAGAGCTGCATGAATCGAGTTAACTATTCCTAACCTTAAGAAAGGCGGATCAAAACTAGTAAACAAAATGATTAATTTCAATCACTTGGGGTCATTGGAGACTTGAACTCAGGCCTCAGAAGTACGCAAATGTTGCCCTTCCGACCAGGCAAAGAATGAGAGATAATGTTGAAAATGGAACTTCGAATAGCTGGGCACAGACAAATTTCTTCAAGGTTTAACTTCAGATATGAAACCAAAATTTGGGAAGTCACCTTATCGGTAAAAGACGATCAAGATAAACTATTGCAATTGACGAAAGTTTGGCAGATTGAATTTAATGCCGAAAAATGGAAGCTCCTGAGTGTAGATAATGAAAATAGTTATCTCATTGACAATAGTGAAATTAAGAAATGTTAATGCTAAAAAGATATCGAAGTTATGATTTATAGGGATGTTACGCCCAAATCTCACTTCATAAATGTGAGGAATATGGTAAATAGGTTTTTGGGACATATTTCTAGACTATTTGAAATATGATATCCAGTTTGCAATATGATATCCAGACAGCAGTGTTATCTACACAGTGAAGCGCGTCCCCAGCATCACAGTGTACATACATTGGACATCAGGAGCCTGTACACCAGTTGATTGACAGTTGAGAATCAGGACTAAAGAGGCAAAACTCAGCCCCCACAAGCACAACTAGGTAAATACACTGAGAACATTGTTTTGTCCTTGAATGCAGTATACTTGCTTGTTGACCAGACCACACACTAGAAATTGAAGGGACGACGACGTTTCGGTCCGTCCTGGACCATTCTCAAGTCGATTGTGATGAGGACAGGTAGGGACAGGCATTAAATAGGCAAGAGAGAGCTGAGGAGGAAAGTCAGGTGTAGGGGATAGTAGTAATGAGAACTGCAGCAGGCCTATTGGCCCATACGAGGCAGCTCCTATTATAACCACCGAAGGAGATAGTAATAGGAATAAGAAGAGGATAGCAAGGGAGCGTAGAAGACAATGAACAGAAAAAGGGAGAAGAGAGAAAGAAAGGGAAAGAGAAAGAAAGAAATGGAAGGGGGAAAGCTTATGTTAAGTCACGTTTGTTAGAAAGATTAGAGCATTTGAGTATATACTGTGAACGGGAAGAGTCCACAGCAACAAAGCCAGGACTCAAGTTCATGTTGGGTACATTGTTAATAAGAGCCGATTCTACAAGACGGCGTCTGTGTAGAGTAGAGGCAGGAAAGATTATTTTGGAGGAAGACCAATCAATGGGATGATTAGAATCCCTCACATGGCAGAAGAGAGCATTGTTAGTGTCTGCAGACATAACACTTCTCTTGTGATCTTTAAGTCTGTCATTCAGTGTACGGCCAGTTTCTTCAATTTCTTCAAGTACGGCTTCAATTTCTAGTGTGTGGTCTGGTGAACATACTTCAGCCACGTTATTGTGACTCATCGCCTGCATACTTGCTTGTTGGTTAGTTAGCTATTTTGGCGATCTTAACAACCCTTCAGAGGTTGTTAGACAGTAAGCTTATTATCAATCCTACATATACACATGGAAATCCAATCTGTTCTGAGACGAGGCTCGTTAAAGCGGCGGCCGACCCCCAAAGACTTATTAATCTGTTTTAATATATTGTGAATTACTGATAAGTTTGTTTTTATGTATAAATAAATATTATTATTCATTAAAGCTCAATGTGTAAGTTAGGCGTAGGTTAGATAACATGTTTAGAGTTTGTTGACAATTTTGTGTATTTTAAGTTCGCTCGTGAAGCATGTTGAGTGTTGGGATTCGAACAGAGGTCGTCAACAGAGCACTGATCGAGAAATGTTCGAATGTCATCAGCTGCGAGTCGAGAGTAAATAATTTTTTATTCATAAACAAGGGGTTTGAGGGCTGGATGAACGATCATTTGGCCTTTACTGATGAGGACGGCCTGCAATGAGACAGTAAATTGCAGCAATAAGAGGATTAGAGTACCCAGGTGCAGGGTTCGAATCCCCTCATTGCTACCAAGTGCCAAGTGATTTATTCCAACATATTACAATATTCTTCAAGCTTTATCTTAGACATGTTAGGCCTAATTTAGATTCTGTAGTTCAGTTTTTGGTGTCAGTACTAGAGACTTGAAATAAAGACCTAGAGACTTGACATAAAGACCTTGAGACTTGACATAAAGACCTTGAGACTTGACATAAAGACCTAGAGACTTGACATAAAGACCTAGAGACTTGACATAAAGACCTAGAGACTTGACATAAAGACCTAGAGACTTGACATAAAGACCTAGAGACTTGACATAAAGACCTAGAGACTTGACATAAAGACCTAGAGACTTGACATAAAGACCTAGAGACTTGACATAAAGACCTTGAGACTTGACATAAAGACCTTGAGACTTGACATAAAGACCTTGAGACTTGACATAAAGACCTTGAGACTTGACATAAAGACCTTGAGACTTGACATAAAGACCTAGAGACTTGACATAAAGACCTAGAGACTTGACATAAAGACCTAGAGACTTGACATAAAGACCTAGAGACTTGACATAAAGACCTAGAGACTTGACACAAAGACCTAGAGACTTGACATAAAGACCTAGAGACTTGACATAAAGACCTAGAGACTTGACATAAAGACCTAGAGACTTGACATAAAGACCTAGAGACTTGACATGAAGACCTAGAGACTTGACATAAAGACCTAGAGACTTGACATAAAGACCTTGAGACTTGACATAAAGACCTAGAGACTTGACATAAAGACCTAGAGACTTGACATAAAGACCTTGAGACTTGACATAAAGACCTTGAGACTTGACATAAAGACCCAGAGAATTGACATAAAGACCCAGAGACTTGACATAAAGACCCAGAGACTTGACATAAAGACCTAGAGACTTGACATAAAGACCTTGAGACTTGACATAAAGACCTTGAGACTTGACATAAAGACCTTGAGACTTGACATAAAGACCTTGAGACTTGACATAAAGACCTTGAGACTTGACATAAAGACCTAGAGACTTGACATAAAGACCTAGAGACTTGACATAAAGACCTAGAGACTTGACATAAAGACCTAGAGACTTGACATAAAGACCTTGAGACTTGACATAAAGACCTTGAGACTTGACATAAAGACCTTGAGACTTGACATAAAGACCTTGAGACTACACATAAAGACCTTGAGACTACACATAAAGACCTTGAGACTTGTCATAAAGACCTAGAGACTTGACATAAAGACCTAGAGACTTGACATAAAGACCTAGAGACTTGACATAAAGACCTAGAGACTTGACATAAAGACCTAGAGACTTGACATAAAGACCTAGAGACTTGACACAAACACCTAGAGACTTGACATAAAGACCTAGAGACTTGACATAAAGACCTAGAGACTTGACATAAAGACCTAGAGACTTGACATAAAGACCTAGAGACTTGACATAAAGACCTAGAGACTTGACATAAAGACCTAGAGACTTGACATAAAGACCTAGAGACTTGACATAAAGACCTTGAGACTTGACATAAAGACCTAGAGACTTGACATAAAGACCTTGAGACTTGACATAAAGACCTTGAGACTTGACATAAAGACCTTGAGACTTGACATAAAGACCTTGAGACTTGACATAAAGACCTTGAGACTTGACATAAAGACCCAGAGACTTGACATAGAGACCCAGAGACTTGACATAGAGACCTTGAGACTTGACATAAATACCTAGAGACTTGACATAAAGACCCAGAGACTTGACATAGAGACCTTGAGACTTGACATAAAGACCTTGAGACTTGACATAAAGACCTTGAGACTTGACATAAAGACCTTGAGACTTGACATAAAGACCTTGAGACTTGACATAAAGACCTTGAGACTTTACATAAAGACCTTGAGACTTGACATAAAGACCTTGAGACTTGACATAAAGACCTTGAGACTTGACATAAAGACCTTGAGACTTGACATAAAGACCTTGAGACTAGACATAAAGACCTTGAGACTTGACATAAAGACCTTGAGACTTGATATAAAGACCTTGAGACTTGACATAAAGACCTAGAGACTTGACATAAGGACCTTGAGACTTGACATAAAGACTTTGAGACTTGACATAAAGACCTTCAGACTTGACATAAGGACCTTGAGACTTGACATAAAGACCTTGAGACTTGACATAAAGACCTAGAGACTTGACATAAAGACCCAGAGACTTGACATAAAGACCTTGAGACTTGACATAAAGACCTTGAGACTTGACATAAAGACCTTGAGACTTGACATAAAGACCTTGAGACTTGACATAAAGACCTTCAGACTTGACATAAAGACCTTGAGACTTGACATAAAGACCTAGAGACTTGACATAAAGACCTTGAGACTTGACATAAAGACCTTGTGACTTGACATAAAGACCTAGAGACTTGACATAAAGACTTTGAGACTTGACATAAAGACCTAGAGACTTGATATAAAGACCTAGAGACTTGACATAAAGACCCAGAGACTTGACATAAAGACCTAGAGAATTGATATAAAGACCTAGAGACTTGACATAAAGACCCAGAGACTTGACATAAAGACCTAGAGACTTGACATAAAGACCCAGAGACCTGACATAAAGACCTAGAGACTTGACATAAAGACCTAGAGACTTGACATAAAGACCTAGAGACTTGACATAAAGACCTAGAGACTTGACATAAAGACCTAGAGACTTGACATAAAGACCTAGAGACTTGACATAAAGACCTAGAGACTTGACATAAAGACCTTGAGACTTGACATAAAGACCTTGAGACTTGACATAAAGACCTTGAGACTTGACATAAAGACCTTGAGACTTGACATAAAGACCTTGAGACTTGACATAAAGACCTAGAGACTTGACATAAAGACCTAGAGACTTGACATAAAGACCTAGAGACTTGACATAAAGACCTAGAGACTTGACACAAAGACCTAGAGACTTGACATAAAGACCTAGAGACTTGACATAAAGACCTAGAGACTTGACATAAAGACCTAGAGACTTGACATAAAGACCTAGAGACTTGACATGAAGACCTAGAGACTAGACATAAAGACCTAGAGACTTGACATAAAGACCTTGAGACTTGACATAAAGACCTAGAGACTTGACATAAAGACCTAGAGACTTGACATAAAGACCTTGAGACTTGACATAAAGACCTTGAGACTTGACTTAAAGACCCAGAGAATTGACATAAAGACCCAGAGACTTGACATAAAGACCCAGAGACTTGACATAAAGACCTAGAGACTTGACATAAAGACCCAGAGACTTGACATAAAGACCCAGAGACTTGACATAAAGACCTAGAGACTTGACATAAAGACCTTGAGACTTGACATAAAGACCTTGAGACTTGACATAAAGACCTTGAGACTTGACATAAAGACCTTGAGACTGGACATAAAGACCTTGAGACTTGACATAAAGACCTAGAGACTTGACATAAAGACCTTGAGACTTGACATAAAGACCTTGAGACTTGACATAAAGACCTTGAGACTTGACATAAAGACCTTGAGACTACACATAAAGACCTTGAGACTTGTCATAAAGACCTAGAGACTTGACATAAAGACCTAGAGACTACACATAAAGACCTTGAGACTTGTCATAAAGACCTAGAGACTTGACATAAAGACCTAGAGACTTGACATAAAGACCTAGAGACTTGACACAAAGACCTAGAGACTTGACATAAAGACCTAGAGACTTGACATAAAGACCTAGAGACTTGACACAAACACCTAGAGACTTGACATAAAGACCTAGAGACTTGACATAAAGACCTAGAGACTTGACATAAAGACCTAGAGACTTGACATAAAGACCTAGAGACTTGACATAAAGACCTAGAGACTTGACATAAAGACCTAGAGACTTGACATAAAGACCTAGAGACTTGACATAAAGACCTTGAGACTTGACATAAAGACCTAGAGACTTGACATAAAGACCTTGAGACTTGACATAAAGACCTTGAGACTTGACATAAAGACCCAGAGACTTGACATAGAGACCCAGAGACTTGACATAAAGACCTTGAGACTTGACATAAAGACCCAGAGACTTGACATAGAGACCCAGAGACTTGACATAGAGACCTTGAGACTTGACATAAAGACCTTGAGATTTGACATAAAGACCCAGAGACTTGACATAGAGACCTTGAGACTTGACATAAAGACCTTGAGACTTGACATAAAGACCTTGAGACTTGACATAAAGACCTTGAGACTTGACATAAAGACCTTGAGACTTGACATAAAGACCTTGAGACTTGACATAAAGACCTTGAGACTTGACATAAAGACCTTGAGACTAGACATAAAGACCTTGAGACTTGACATAAAGACCTTGAGACTTGATATAAAGACCTTGAGACTTGACATAAAGACCTAGAGACTTGACATAAGGACCTTGAGACTTGACATAAAGACCTTGAGACTTGACATAAAGACCTAGAGACTTGACATAAGGACCTTGAGACTTGACATAAAGACCTTGAGACTTGACATAAAGACCTTCAGACTTGACATAAGGACCCAGAGACTTGACATAAAGACCTTGAGACTTGACATAAAGACCTTGAGACTTGTCATAAAGACCTTGAGACTTGACATAAAGACCTTGAGACTTGACATAAAGACCTTCAGACTTGACATAAAGACCTTGAGACTTGACATAAAGACCTAGAGACTTGACATAAAGACCTTGAGACTTGACATAAAGACCTTGTGACTTGACATAAAGACCTAGAGACTTGACATAAAGACTTTGAGACTTGACATAAAGACCTAGAGACTTGATATAAAGACCTAGAGACTTGACATAAAGACCCAGAGACTTGACATAAAGACCTAGAGACTTGATATAAAGACCTAGAGACTTGACATAAAGACCCAGAGACTTGACATAAAGACCTAGAGACTTGACATAAAGACCCAGAGACCTGACATAAAGACCTAGAGACTTGACATAAAGACCTAGAGACTTGACATAAAGACCAAGAGACCTGACATAAAGACCTAGAGACTTGACATAAAGACCTAGAGACTTGACATAAAGACCTAGAGACTTGACATAAAGACCTTGAGACTTGACATAAAGACCTTGAGACTTGACATAAAGACCTAGAGACTTGACATAAAGACCCAAAGACTTGACATAAAGACCTTAAGACTTGACATAAAGACCTTGAGACTTGACATAAAGACCTAGAGACTTGGCATAAAGACCCAGAGACTTGACATAAAGACCTAGAGACTTGACATAAAGACCTAGAGACTTGACATAAAGACCTTGAGACTTGACATAAAGAACTTGAGACTTGACATAAAGACCCAGAGAATTGACATAAAGACCCAGAGACTTGACATAAAGACCCAGAGACTTGAAATAAAGACCTAGAGACTTGACATAAAGACCTTGAGACTTGACATAAAGACCTTGAGACTTGACATAAAGACCTAGAGACTTGACATAAAGACCCAGAGACTTGACATAGAGACCTTGAGACTTGACATAAAGACCTTGAGACTTGACATAAAGACCTTGAGACTTGACATAAAGACCTTGAGACTTGACATGAAGACCTTGAGACTTGACATGAAGACCCTGAGACTTGACATAAAGACCTTGAGACTTGACATAAAGACCTTGAGACTTGTTATAAAGACCTTGAGACTTGACATAAGACCTTGAGACTTGACATAAAGACCTTGAGACTTGATATAAAGACCTAGAGACTTGACATAAAGACCTTGAGACTTGACATAAAGACCTTGAGACTTGACATAAAGACCTTGAGACTTGACATAAAGACCTTGAGACTTGACATAAAGACCTAGAGACTTGACATAAAAACCTTGAGACTTGACATAAAGACCTTGAGACTTGACATAAAGACCCAGAGACTTGACATAAAGACCCAGAGACTTGACATAAAGACCTAGAGACTTGACATAAAGACCCAGAGACTTGACATAAAGACCCAGAGACTTGACATAAAGACCTAGAGACTTGACATAAAGAACTAGAGACTTGACATAAAGACCTAGAGACTTGACATAAAGACCCAGAGACTTGACATAAAGACCCAGAGACCTGACATAAAGACCCAGAGACTTGACATAAAGACCTAGAGACTTGACATAAAGACCTAGAGACTTGATATAAAGACCTAGAGACTTGACATAAAGACCTTGAGACTTGACATAAAGACCTTGAGACTTGACATAAAGACCTTGAGACTTGACATAATGACCCAGAGACTTGACATAAAGACCCAGAGACTTGACATAAAGACCTAGAGACTTGACATAAAGACCTTGAGACTTGACATAAAGACCTTGAGACTTGACATAAAGACCTAGAGACTTGACATAATGACCTTGAGACTTGACATAAAGACCTTGAGACTTGACATAAAGACCTTGAGACTTGACATAAAGACCTTGAGACTTGACATAAAGACCTTGAGACTTGACATAAAGACCTTGAGACTTGACATAAAGACCTTGAGACTTGACATAAAGACCTTGAGACTTGACATGAAGACCCTGAGACTTCACATGAAGACCCTGAGACTTGACATAAAGGCCTTGAGACTTGACATAAAGACCTTGAGACTTAACATAAAGACCTTGAGACTTGACATAAAGACCTTGAGACTTGACATAAAGACCTTGAGACTTGACATAAAGACCTTGAGACTTGACATGAAGACCCTGAGACTTCACATGAAGACCCTGAGACTTGACATAAAGGCCTTGAGACTTGACATAAAGACCTTGAGACTTGACATGAAGACCCTGAGACTTCACATGAAGACCCTGAGACTTGACATAAAGGCCTTGAGACTCGACATAAAGACCTAGAGACTTGACATAAAGGCCTTGAGACTCGACATAAAGACCTAGAGACTTGACATAGAGACCTTGAGACTTGACATAAAGACCTTGAGACTTGACATAAAGACCTTGAGACTTGACATAAAGACCTTGAGACTTTACATGAAGACCCTGAGACTTTACATGAAGACCCTGAGACTTCACATGAAGACCCTGAGACTTGACATAAAGACCTTGAGACTTGACATAAAGACCTTGAGACTTGACATAAAGACCTTGAGACTTGACATAAAGACCTTGAGACTTGACATAAAGACCTTGAGACTTGACATAAAGACCTTGAGACTTGACATAAAGACCTTGAGACTTGACATAAAGATCTTGAGACTTGACATAAAGATCTTGAGACTTGACATAAAGACCTTGAGACTTGACATAAAGACCTTGAGACTTGACATAAAGACCTTGAGACTTGACATAAAGACCTTGAGACTTGACATAAAGACCTAGAGACTTGACATAAAAACCTTGAGACTTGACATAAAGACCTTGAGACTTGACATAAAGACCTTGAGACTTGACATAAAGACCCAGAGACTTGACATAAAGACCTAGAGACTTGACATAAAGGCCTAGAGACTTGACATAAAGACCCAGAGACTTGACATAAAGACCTAGAGACTTGACACAAAGACCTAGAGACTTGACATAAAGACCTAGAGACTTGACATAAAGACCTAGAGACTTGACATAAAGACCCAGAGACTTGACATAAAGACCTAGAGACTTGACATAAAGACCTTGAGACTTGACATAAAGACCTAGAGACTTGACATAAAGACCTAGAGACTTGACATAAAGACCTAGAGACTTGATATAAAGACCTAGAGACTTGACATAAAGACCTAGAGACTTGACATAAAGACCTTGAGACTTGACATAAAGACCTTGAGACTTGACATAAAGACCTTGAGACTTGACATAAAGACCTAGAGACTTGACATAAAGACCTTGAGACTTGACATAAAGACCTTGAGACTTGACATAAAGACCTAGAGACTTGACATAAAGACCTAGAGACTTGAAATAAAGATCTAGAGACTTGACATAAAGACCTAGAGACTTGACATAAAGACCTAGAGACTTGACATAAAGACCTAGAGACTTGACATAAAGACCTAGAGACTTGACATAAAGACCTTGAGACTTGACATAAAGACCTTGAGACTTGACATAAAGACCTTGAGACTTGACATAAAGACCTAGAGACTTGACATAAAGACCAAGAGACTTGACATAAAGACCTAGAGACTTGACATAAAGACCTAGAGACTTGACATAAAGACCTAGAGACTTGACATAAAGACCTAGAGACTTGACATAAAGACCTAGAGACTTGACATAAAGACCTAAAGACTTGACATAAAGACCTAGAGACTTGACATAAAGACCTAGAGACTTGACATAAAGACCTAGAGACTTGACATAAAGACCTAGAGACTTGACATAAAGACCCAGAGACTTGACATAAAGACCCAGAGACATGACATAAAGACCCAGAGACTTGACATAAAGACCTAGAGACTTGACATAAAGACCTAGAGACTTGACATAAAGACCTAGAGACTTGACATAAAGACCTTGAGACTTGACATAAAGACCTTGAGACTTGACATAAAGACCTTGAGACTTGACATAAAGACCTTGAGACTTGACATAAAGACCTTGAGACTTGACATAAAGGCCTTGAGACTTGACATAAAGACCTTGAGACTTGACATAAAGACCTTGAGACTTGACATGAAGACCCTGAGACTTCACATGAAGACCCTGAGACTTGACATAAAGGCCTTGAGACTTGACATAAAGACCTTGAGACTTGACATAAAGACCTTGAGACTTGACATAAAGACCTTGAGACTTGACATAAAGACCTTGAGACTTGACATAAGACCCTGAGACTTCACATGAAGACCCTGAGACTTGACATAAAGACCTTGAGACTTGACATAAAGACCTTGAGACTTGACATGAAGACCCTGAGACTTGACATAAAGACCCTGAGACTTGACATAAAGACCTTGAGACTTGACATAAAGACCCTTGAGACTTGACATAAAGACCTTGAGACTTGACATAAAGACCTTGAGACTTGACATAAAGACCTTGAGACTTGACATAAAGACCTTGAGACTTGACATAAAGACCTTGAGACTTGACATAAAGACCTTGAGACTTGACATAAAGACCTTGAGACTTGACATAAAGACCTGAGACTTGACATAAAGACCTAGAGACTTGACATAAAGACCTAGAGACTTGACATAAAGACCTTGAGACTTGACATAAAGACCTTGAGACTTGACATAAAGACCTTGAGACTTGACATAAAGACCTTGAGACTTGACATAAAGACCTTGAGACTTGACATAAAGACCTTGAGACTTGACATAAAGACCTTGAGACTTGACATAAAGACCTTGAGACTTGACATAAAGACCTTGAGACTTGACATAAAGACCTTGAGACTTGACATAAAGACCTTGAGACTTGACATAAAGACCTTGAGACTTGACATAAAGACCTAGAGACTTGACATAAAGACCTAGAGACTTGACATAAAGACCTTGAGACTTGACATAAAGACCTTGAGACTTGACATAAAGACCCAGAGACTTGACATAAAGACCTAGAGACTTGACATAAAGACCTAGAGACTTGACATAAAGACCTAGAGACTTGACATAAAGACCTAGAGACTTGACATAAAGACCTAGAGACTTGACATAAAGACCTAGAGACTTGACATAAAGACCTAGAGACTTGACATAAAGACCCAGAGACTTGACATAAAGACCTAGAGACTTGACATAAAGACCTAGAGACTTGACATAAAGACCTAGAGACTTGACATAAAGACCTAGAGACTTGACATAAAGACCTAGAGACTTGACATAAAGACCTAGAGACTTGACATAAAGACCTAGAGACTTGACATAAAGACCTTGAGACTTGACATAAAGACCTTGAGACTTGACATAAAGACCTTGAGACTTGACATAAAGACCTTGAGACTTGACATAAAGACCTAGAGACTTGACATAAAGACCTAGAGACTTGACATAAAGACCTTGAGACTTGACATAAAGACCTTGAGACTTGACATAAAGACCTTGAGACTTGACATAAAGACCTTGAGACTTGACATAAAGACCTTGAGACTTGACATAAAGACCTTGAGACTTGACATAAAGACCTTGAGACTTGACATAAAGACCTTGAGACTTGACATGAAGACCCTGAGACTTGACATGAAGACCCTGAGACTTGACATAAAGACCTTGAGACTTGACATAAAGACCTTGAGACTTGACATAAAGACCTTGAGACTTGACATAAAGACCTTGAGACTTGACATAAAGACCTTGAGACTTGACATAAAGACCTTGAGACTTGACATGAAGACCCTGAGACTTCACATGAAGACCCTGAGACTTGACATAAAGGCCTTGAGACTTGACATAAAGACCTTGAGACTTGACATGAAGACCCTGAGACTTCACATGAAGACCTGAGACTTGACATAAAGGCCTTGAGACTTGACATAAAGACCTAGAGACTTGACATAAGAGACCTTGAGACTTGACATAAAGATCTTGAGACTTGACATAAAGACCTTGAGACTTGACATAAAGACCTTGAGACTTGACATAAAGACCTTGAGACTTGACATAAAGACCTTGAGACTTGACATAAAGACCTAGAGACTTGACATAAAGACCTTGAGACTTGACATAAAGACCTTGAGACTTGACATAAAGACCTTGAGACTTGACATAAAGACCCAGAGACTTGACATAAAGACCTAGAGACTTGACATAAAGGCCTAGAGACTTGACATAAAGACCCAGAGACTTGACATAAAGACCTAGAGACTTGACATAAAGACCTAGAGACTTGACATAAAGACCTAGAGACTTGACATAAAGACCTAGAGACTTGACATAAAGACCCAGAGACTTGACATAAAGACCTAGAGACTTGACATAAAGACCTTGAGACTTGACATAAAGACCTAGAGACTTGACATAAAGACCTAGAGACTTGACATAAAGACCTAGAGACTTGATATAAAGACCTAGAGACTTGACATAAAGACCTAGAGACTTGACATAAAGACCTTGAGACTTGACATAAAGACCTAGAGACTTGACATAAAGACCTTGAGACTTGACATAAAGACCTAGAGACTTGAAATAAAGATCTAGAGACTTGACATAAAGACCTAGAGACTTGAAATAAAGATCTAGAGACTTGACATAAAGACCTAGAGACTTGAAATAAAGATCTAGAGACTTGACATAAAGACCTAGAGACTTGACATAAAGACCTAGAGACTTGACATAAAGACCTAGAGACTTGACATAAAGACCTAGAGACTTGACATAAAGACCTTGAGACTTGACATAAAGACCTTGAGACTTGACATAAAGACCTTGAGACTTGACATAAAGACCTAGAGACTTGACATAAAGACCAAGAGACTTGACATAAAGACCTAGAGACTTGACATAAAGACCTAGAGACTTGACATAAAGACCTAGAGACTTGACATAAAGACCTAGAGACTTGACATAAAGACCTAGAGACTTGACATAAAGACCTAAAGACTTGACATAAAGACCTAGAGACTTGACATAAAGACCTAGAGACTTGACATAAAGACCTAGAGACTTGACATAAAGACCCAGAGACTTGACATAAAGACCCAGAGACTTGACATAAAGACCCAGAGACATGACATAAAGACCCAGAGACTTGACATAAAGACCTAGAGACTTGACATAAAGACCTAGAGACTTGACATAAAGACCTAGAGACTTGACATAAAGACCTTGAGACTTGACATAAAGACCTTGAGACTTGACATAAAGACCTTGAGACTTGACATAATGACCCAGAGACTTGACATAAAGACCCAGAGACTTGACATAAAGACCTAGAGACTTGACATAAAGACCTTGAGACTTGACATAAAGACCTTGAGACTTGACATGAAGACCCTGAGACTTCACATGAAGACCCTGAGACTTGACATAAAGGCCTTGAGACTTGACATAAAGACCTTGAGACTTGACATGAAGACCCTGAGACTTCACATGAAGACCCTGAGACTTGACATAAAGGCCTTGAGACTTGACATAAAGACCTAGAGACTTGACATAGAGACCTTGAGACTTGACATAAAGATCTTGAGACTTGACATAAAGACCTTGAGACTTGACATAAAGACCTTGAGACTTGACATAAAGACCTTGAGACTTGACATAAAGACCTTGAGACTTGACATAAAGACCTAGAGACTTGACATAAAGACCTTGAGACTTGACATAAAGACCTTGAGACTTGACATAAAGACCTTGAGACTTGACATAAAGACCCAGAGACTTGACATAAAGACCTAGAGACTTGACATAAAGGCCTAGAGACTTGACATAAAGACCCAGAGACTTGACATAAAGACCTAGAGACTTGACATAAAGACCTAGAGACTTGACATAAAGACCTAGAGACTTGACATAAAGACCTAGAGACTTGACATAAAGACCCAGAGACTTGACATAAAGACCTAGAGACTTGACATAAAGACCTTGAGACTTGACATAAAGACCTAGAGACTTGACATAAAGACCTAGAGACTTGACATAAAGACCTAGAGACTTGACTATAAAGACCTAGAGACTTGACATAAAGACCTAGAGACTTGACATAAAGACCTTGAGACTTGACATAAAGACCTAGAGACTTGACATAAAGACCTTGAGACTTGACATAAAGACCTAGAGACTTGACATAAAGACCTTAGAGACTTGACATAAAGACCTTAGAGACTTGACATAAAGATCCTAGAGACTTGACATAAAGACCTAGAGACTTGAAATAAAGATCTAGAGACTTGACATAAAGACCTAGAGACTTGACATAAAGACCTAGAGACTTGACATAAAGACCTAGAGACTTGACATAAAGACCTAGAGACTTGACATAAAGACCTTGAGACTTGACATAAAGACCTTGAGACTTGACATAAAGACCTTGAGACTTGACATAAAGACCTAGAGACTTGACATAAAGACCTAGAGACTTGACATAAAGACCTAGAGACTTGACATAAAGACCTAGAGACTTGACATAAAGACCTAGAGACTTGACATAAAGACCTAGAGACTTGACATAAAGACCTAGAGACTTGACATAAAGACCTAAAGACTTGACATAAAGACCTAGAGACTTGACATAAAGACCTAGAGACTTGACATAAAGACCTAGAGACTTGACATAAAGACCCAGAGACTTGACATAAAGACCCAGAGACTTGACATAAAGACCCAGAGACATGACATAAAGACCCAGAGACTTGACATAAAGACCTAGAGACTTGACATAAAGACCTAGAGACTTGACATAAAGACCTAGAGACTTGACATAAAGACCTTGAGACTTGACATAAAGACCTTGAGACTTGACATAAAGACCTTGAGACTTGACATAATGACCCAGAGACTTGACATAAAGACCCAGAGACTTGACATAAAGACCTAGAGACTTGACATAAAGACCTTGAGACTTGACATAAAGACCTTGAGACTTGACATAAAGACCTAGAGACTTGACATAATGACCTTGAGACTTGACATAAAGACCTTGAGACTTGACATAAAGACCTTGAGACTTGACATAAAGACCTTGAGACTTGACATAAAGACCTTGAGACTTGACATAAAGACCTTGAGACTTGACATAAAGACCTTGAGACTTGACATAAAGACCTTGAGACTTGACATAAGACCTGAGACTTGACATAAAGACCTTGAGACTTGACATAAAGACCTTGAGACTTGACATAAAGACCTTGAGACTTGACATAAAGACCTTGAGACTTGACATAAAGACCTTGAGACTTGACATAAAGACCTTGAGACTTGACATAAAGACCTTGAGACTTGACATAAAGACCCTGAGACTTGACATGAAGACCCTTGAGACTTGACATAAAGACCTTGAGACTTGACATAAAGACCTTGAGACTTGACATGAAGACCCTGAGACTTCACATGAAGACCCTGAGACTTGACATAAAGACCTTGAGACTTGACATAAAGACCTTAGAGACTTGACATAAAGACCTTGAGACTTGACATAAAGACCTTGAGACTTGACATAAAGACCTTGAGACTTGACATAAAGACCTTGAGACTTGACATGAAGACCCTGAGACTTCACATGAAGACCTAGAGACTTGACATAAAGGCCTTGAGACTTGACATAAAGACCTTGAGACTTGACATAAAGACCTTGAGACTTGACATAAAGATCCTTGAGACTTGACATAAAGACTTTGAGACTTGACATAAAGACCTTGAGACTTGACATAAAGACCTTGAGACTTGACATAAAGATCTTGAGACTTGACATAAAGATCTTGAGACTTGACATAAAGACCTTGAGACTTGACATAAAGACCTTGAGACTTGACATAAAGACCTTGAGACTTGACATAAAGACCTGAGACTTGACATAAATACCTAGAGACTTGACATAAAAACCTTGAGACTTGACATAAAGACCTTGAGACTTGACATAAAGACCTTGAGACTTGACATAAAGACCCAGAGACTTGACATAAAGACCTAGAGACTTGACATAAAGACCTAGAGACTTGACATAAAGACCCTAGAGACTTGACATAAAGACCTAGAGACTTGACATAAAGACCTAGAGACTTGACATAAAGACCTAGAGACTTGACATAAAGACCCAGAGACTTGACATAAAGACCTAGAGACTTGACATAAAGACCTTGAGACTTGACATAAAGACCTAGAGACTTGACATAAAGACCTAGAGACTTGACATAAAGACCTAGAGACTTGACATAAAGACCTAGAGACTTGACATAAAGACCTAGAGACTTGACATAAAGACCTTGAGACTTGACATAAAGACCTTGAGACTTGACATAAAGACCTTGAGACTTGACATAAAGACCTAGAGACTTGACATAAAGACCTTGAGACTTGACATAAAGACCTTGAGACTTGACATAAAGACCTAGAGACTTGACATAAAGACCTAGAGACTTGAAATAAAGATCTAGAGACTTGACATAAAGACCTAGAGACTTGACATAAAGACCTAGAGACTTGACATAAAGACCTAGAGACTTGACATAAAGACCTAGAGACTTGACATAAAGACCTTGAGACTTGACATAAAGACCTTGAGACTTGACATAAAGACCTTGAGACTTGACATAAAGACCTAGAGACTTGACATAAAGACCTAGAGACTTGACATAAAGACCTAGAGACTTGACATAAAGACCTAGAGACTTGACATAAAGACCTAGAGACTTGACATAAAGACCTAGAGACTTGACATAAAGACCTAAGACTTGACATAAAGACCTTGAGACTTGACATAAAGACCTTGAGACTTGACATAAAGACCTAGAGACTTGACATAAAGGACCTTGAGACTTGACATAAAGACCTTGAGACTTGACATAAAGACCTTCAGACTTGACATAAGGACCTTGAGACTTGACATAAAGACCTTGAGACTTGACATAAAGACCTAGAGACTTGACATAAAGACCTAGAGACTTGACATAAAGACCTTGAGACTTGACATAAAGACCTTGAGACTTGACATAAAGACCTTGAGACTTGACTATAAAGACCTTGAGACTTGACATAAAGACCTTAGAGACTTGACATAAAGACCTTGAGACTTGACATAAAGACCTAGAGACTTGACATAAAGACCTTGAGACTTGACATAAAGACCTTGTAGACTTGACATAAAGACCTAGAGACTTGACATAAAGACCTTGAGACTTGACATAAAGACCTAGAGACTTGACATAAAGACCTAGAGACTTGACATAAAGACCCAGAGACTTGACATAAAGACCTAGAGACTTGACTATAAAGACCTAGAGACTTGACATAAAGACCCTAGAGACTTGACATAAAGACCTAGAGACTTGACATAAAGACCCTAGAGACCTTGACATAAAGACCTAGAGACTTGACATAAAGACCTAGAGACTTGACATAAAGACCTAGAGACCTTGACATAAAGACCTAGAGACTTGACATAAAGACCTAGAGACTTGATATAAAGACCTTGAGACTTGACATAAAGACCTAGAGACTTGACATAAAGACCTTGAGACTTGACATAAAGACCTTGAGACTTGACATAAAGACCTTGAGACTTGACATAAAGACCTAGAGACTTGACATAAAGACCTAGAGACTTGACATAAAGACCTAGAGACTTGACATAAAGACCTAGAGACTTGACATAAAGACCTAGAGACTTGACATAAAGACCTAGAGACTTGACATAAAGACCTAGAGACTTGACATAAAGACCTATGAAGACTTGACATAAAGACCTAGAGACTTGACATAAAGACCTTAGAGACTTGACATAAAGACCTAGAGACTTGACATAAAGACCCAGAGACTTGACATAAGACCAGAGACTTGACATAAAGACCCAGAGACATTGACATAAAGACCTAGAGACTTGACATAAAGACCTAGAGACTTGACATAAAGACCTAGAGACTTGACATAAAGACCTAGAGACTTGACATAAAGACCTTGAGACTTGACATAAAGACCTTGAGACTTGACATAAAGACCTTGAGACTTGACATAAGACCTAGAGACTTGACATAAAGACCTGAGACTTGACATAAAGACCTAGAGACTTGACATAAAGACCTTAGAGACTTGACATAAAGACCTTGAGACTTGACATAAAGACCTTGAGACTTGACATAAAGACCTTGAGACTTGACATAAAGACCTTGAGACTTGACATAAAGACCTTGAGACTTGACATAAAGACCTTGAGACTTGACATAAAGACCTTGAGACTTGACATAAAGACCTTGAGACTTGACATAAAGACCTTGAGACTTGACATAAAGACCTAGAGACTTGACATAAAGACCTTGAGACTTGACATAAAGACCTTGAGACTTGACATAAAGACCTTGAGACTTGACATAAAGACCTTGAGACTTGACATAAAGACCTTGAGACTTGACATAAAGACCTTGAGACTTGACATAAAGACCTTGAGACTTGACATAAAGACCTTGAGACTTGACATAAAGACCTGAGACTTGACATAAGACCCTGAGACTTGACATAAAGACCTTGAGACTTGACATAAAGACCTTGAGACTTGACATAAAGACCTTGAGACTTGACATAAAGACCTTGAGACTTGACATAAAGACCTTGAGACTTGACATAAAGACCTTGAGACTTGACATAAAGACCTTGAGACTTGACATAAAGACCTGAGACTTGACATAAAGACCTTGAGACTTGACATAAAGACCTTGAGACTTGACATAAAGACCCTGAGACTTGACATGAAGACCTGAGACTTGACATAAAGGACCTTGAGACTTGACATAAAGACCTAGAGACTTGACATAAAGACCTTGAGACTTGACATAAAGACCTTGAGACTTGACATAAAGACCTTGAGACTTGACATAAAGACCTTGAGACTTGACATAAAGACCTTGAGACTTGACATGAAGACCCTGAGACTTGACATAAAGACCTTGAGACTTGACATAAAGACCTTGAGACTTGACATAAAGACCTTGAGACTTGACATAAAGACCTTGAGACTTGACATAAAGACCTTGAGACTTGACATAAAGACCTTGAGACTTGACATAAAGACCTAGAGACTTGACATAAAGATCCTTGAGACTTGACATAAAGATCTTGAGACTTGACATAAAGACCTTGAGACTTGACATAAAGACCTTGAGACTTGACATAAAGACCTTGAGACTTGACATAAAGACCTTGAGACTTGACATAAAGACCTAGAGACTTGACATAAAGACCTTGAGACTTGACATAAAGACCTTGAGACTTGACATAAAGACCTTGAGACTTGACATAAAGACCTAGAGACTTGACATAAAGACCTAGAGACTTGACATAAAGACCTAGAGACTTGACATAAAGACCCTAGAGACTTGACATAAAGACCTAGAGACTTGACATAAAGACCTAGAGACTTGACATAAAGACCTAGAGACTTGACATAAAGACCTAGAGACTTGACATAAAGACCTAGAGACTTGACATAAAGACCCTAGAGACTTGACATAAAGACCTAGAGACTTGACATAAAGACCTAGAGACTTGACATAAAGACCTAGAGACTTGACATAAAGACCTAGAGACTTGACATAAAGACCTAGAGACTTGACATAAAGACCTTGAGACTTGACATAAAGACCTTGAGACTTGACATAAAGACCTTGAGACTTGACATAAAGACCTTGAGACTTGACATAAAGACCTTGAGACTTGACATAAAGACCTTGAGACTTGACATAAAGACCTAGAGACTTGACATAATGACCTTGAGACTTGACATAAAGACCTTGAGACTTGACATAAAGACCTTGAGACTTGACATAAAGACCTTGAGACTTGACATAAAGACCTTGAGACTTGACATAAAGACCTTGAGACTTGACATAAAGACCTTGAGACTTGACATAAAGACCTTGAGACTTGACATGAAGACCCTGAGACTTGACATAAAGACCTTGAGACTTGACATGAAGACCCTGAGACTTCACATGAAGACCCTGAGACTTGACATAAAGGCCTTGAGACTTGACATAAAGACCTTGAGACTTAACATAAAGACCTTGAGACTTGACATAAAGACCTTGAGACTTGACATAAAGACCTTGAGACTTGACATAAAGACCTTGAGACTTGACATAAAGGCCTTGAGACTTGACATAAAGACCTTGAGACTTGACATGAAGACCCTGAGACTTCACATGAAGACCCTGAGACTTGACATAAAGGCCTTGAGACTTGACATAAAGACCTAGAGACTTGACATAGAGACCTTGAGACTTGACATAAAGATCTTGAGACTTGACATAAAGACCTTGAGACTTGACATAAAGATCTTGAGACTTGACATAAAGACCTTGAGACTTGACATAAAGACCTTGAGACTTGACATAAAGACCTAGAGACTTGACATAAAGACCTTGAGACTTGACATAAAGACCTTGAGACTTGACATAAGGACCTTGAGACTTGACATAAAGACCCAGAGACTTGACATAAAGACCTAGAGACTTGACATAAAGGCCTAGAGACTTGACATAAAGACCCAGAGACTTGACATAAAGACCTAGAGACTTGACATAAAGACCCAGAGACTTGACATAAAGACCTAGAGACTTGACATAAAGACCTAGAGACTTGACATAAAGACCCAGAGACTTGACATAAAGACCTAGAGACTTGACATAAAGACCTTGAGACTTGACATAAAGACCTAGAGACTTGACATAAAGACCTAGAGACTTGACATAAAGACCTAGAGACTTGATATAAAGACCTAGAGACTTGACATAAAGACCTAGAGACTTGACATAAAGACCTTGAGACTTGACATAAAGACCTAGAGACTTGACATAAAGACCTTGAGACTTGACATAAAGACCTTGAGACTTGACATAAAGACCTAGAGACTTGACATAAAGACCTAGAGACTTGAAATAAAGATCTAGAGACTTGACATAAAGACCTAGAGACTTGAAATAAAGATCTAGAGACTTGACATAAAGACCTAGAGACTTGACATAAAGACCTAGAGACTTGACATAAAGACCTAGAGACTTGACATAAAGACCTAGAGACTTGACATAAAGACCTTGAGACTTGACATAAAGACCTTGAGACTTGACATAAAGACCTTGAGACTTGACATAAAGACCTAGAGACTTGACATAAAGACCAAGAGACTTGACATAAAGACCTAGAGACTTGACATAAAGACCTAGAGACTTGACATAAAGACCTAGAGACTTGACATAAAGACCTAGAGACTTGACATAAAGACCTAGAGACTTGACATAAAGACCTAAAGACTTGACATAAAGACCTAGAGACTTGACATAAAGACCTAGAGACTTGACATAAAGACCTAGAGACTTGACATAAAGACCCAGAGACTTGACATAAAGACCCAGAGACTTGACATAAAGACCCAGAGACATGACATAAAGACCCAGAGACTTGACATAAAGACCTAGAGACTTGACATAAAGACCTAGAGACTTGACATAAAGACCTAGAGACTTGACATAAAGACCTTGAGACTTGACATAAAGACCTTGAGACTTGACATAAAGACCTTGAGACTTGACATAATGACCCAGAGACTTGACATAAAGACCCAGAGACTTGACATAAAGACCTAGAGACTTGACATAAAGACCTTGAGACTTGACATAAAGACCTTGAGACTTGACATAAAGACCTAGAGACTTGACATAATGACCTTGAGACTTGACATAAAGACCTTGAGACTTGACATAAAGACCTTGAGACTTGACATAAAGACCTTGAGACTTGACATAAAGACCTTGAGACTTGACATAAAGACCTTGAGACTTGACATAAAGACCTTGAGACTTGACATAAAGACCTTGAGACTTGACATGAAGACCCTGAGACTTCACATGAAGACCCTGAGACTTGACATAAAGGCCTTGAGACTTGACATAAAGACCTTGAGACTTAACATAAAGACCTTGAGACTTGACATAAAGACCTTGAGACTTGACATAAAGACCTTGAGACTTGACATAAAGACCTTGAGACTTGACATGAAGACCCTGAGACTTCACATGAAGACCCTGAGACTTGACATAAAGGCCTTGAGACTTGACATAAAGACCTTGAGACTTGACATGAAGACCCTGAGACTTCACATGAAGACCCTGAGACTTGACATAAAGGCCTTGAGACTTGACATAAAGACCTAGAGACTTGACATAGAGACCTTGAGACTTGACATAAAGACCTTGAGACTTGACATAAAGACCTTGAGACTTGACATAAAGACCTTGAGACTTGACATGAAGACCCTGAGACTTCACATGAAGACCCTAAGACTTGACATAAAGGCCTTGAGACTTGACATAAAGACCTTGAGACTTGACATAAAGACCTTGAGACTTGACATAAAGATCTTGAGACTTGACATAAAGACTTTGAGACTTGACATAAAGACCTTGAGACTTGACATAAAGACCTTGAGACTTGACATAAAGATCTTGAGACTTGACATAAAGATCTTGAGACTTGACATAAAGACCTTGAGACTTGACATAAAGACCTTGAGACTTGACATAAAGACCTTGAGACTTGACATAAAGACCTTGAGACTTGACATAAATACCTAGAGACTTGACATAAAAACCTTGAGACTTGACATAAAGACCTTGAGACTTGACATAAAGACCTTGAGACTTGACATAAAGACCCAGAGACTTGACATAAAGACCTAGAGACTTGACATAAAGACCTAGAGACTTGACATAAAGACCCAGAGACTTGACATAAAGACCTAGAGACTTGACATAAAGACCTAGAGACTTGACATAAAGACCTAGAGACTTGACATAAAGACCCAGAGACTTGACATAAAGACCTAGAGACTTGACATAAAGACCTTGAGACTTGACATAAAGACCTAGAGACTTGACATAAAGACCTAGAGACTTGACATAAAGACCTAGAGACTTGACATAAAGACCTAGAGACTTGACATAAAGACCTAGAGACTTGACATAAAGACCTTGAGACTTGACATAAAGACCTTGAGACTTGACATAAAGACCTTGAGACTTGACATAAAGACCTAGAGACTTGACATAAAGACCTTGAGACTTGACATAAAGACCTTGAGACTTGACATAAAGACCTAGAGACTTGACATAAAGACCTAGAGACTTGAAATAAAGATCTAGAGACTTGACATAAAGACCTAGAGACTTGACATAAAGACCTAGAGACTTGACATAAAGACCTAGAGACTTGACATAAAGACCTTGAGACTTGACATAAAGACCTTGAGACTTGACATAAAGACCTTGAGACTTGACATAAAGACCTTGAGACTTGACATAAAGACCTAGAGACTTGACATAAAGACCTAGAGACTTGACATAAAGACCTAGAGACTTGACATAAAGACCTAGAGACTTGACATAAAGACCTAGAGACTTGACATAAAGACCTAGAGACTTGACATAAAGACCTAAAGACTTGACATAAAGACCTTGAGACTTGATATAAAGACCTTGAGACTTGACATAAAGACCTAGAGACTTGACATAAGGACATTGAGACTTGACATAAAGACCTTGAGACTTGACATAAAGACCTTCAGACTTGACATAAGGACCTTGAGACTTGACATAAAGACCTTGAGACTTGACATAAAGACCTAGAGACTTGACATAAAGACCCAGAGACTTGACATAAAGACCTTGAGACTTGACATAAAGACCTTGAGACTTGACATAAAGACCTTGAGACTTGACATAAAGACCTTGAGACTTGACATAAAGACCTTCAGACTTGACATAAAGACCTTGAGACTTGACATAAAGACCTAGAGACTTGACATAAAGACCTTGAGACTTGACATAAAGACCTTGTGACTTGACATAAAGACCTAGAGACTTGACATAAAGACTTTGAGACTTGACATAAAGACCTAGAGACTTGATATAAAGACCTAGAGACTTGACATAAAGACCCAGAGACTTGACATAAAGACCTAGAGACTTGATTTAAAGACCTAGAGACTTGACATAAAGACCCAGAGACTTGACATAAAGACCTAGAGACTTGACATAAAGACCCAGAGACCTGACATAAAGACCTAGAGACTTGACATAAAGACCTAGAGACTTGACATAAAGACCAAGAGACCTGACATAAAGACCTAGAGACTTGACATAATGACCTAGAGACTTGATATAAAGACCTTGAGACTTGACATAAAGACCTAGAGACTTGACATAAAGACCTTGAGACTTGACATAAAGACCTTGAGACTTGACATAAAGACCTAGAGACTTGACATAAAGACCCAAAGACTTGACATAAAGACCTTAAGACTTGACATAAAGACCTTGAGACTTGACATAAAGACCTAGAGACTTGGCATAAAGACCCAGAGACTTGACATAAAGACCTAGAGACTTGACATAAAGACCTAGAGACTTGACATAAAGACCTTGAGACTTGACATAAAGAACTTGAGACTTGACATAAAGACCCAGAGAATTGACATAAAGACCCAGAGACTTGACATAAAGACCCAGAGACTTGACATAAAGACCTAGAGACTTGACATAAAGACCTTGAGACTTGACATAAAGACCTTGAGACTTGACATAAAGACCTAGAGACTTGACATAAAGACCCAGAGACTTGACATAGAGACCTTGAGACTTGACATAAAGACCTTGAGACTTGACATAAAGACCTTGAGACTTGACATAAAGACCTTGAGACTTGACATAAAGACCTTGAGACTTGACATAAAGACCTTGAGACTTGACATAAAGATCTTGAGACTTGACATAAAGACCTTGAGACTTGACATAAAGACCTTGAGACTTGACATAAAGACCTTGAGACTTGACATAAAGATCTTGAGACTTGACATAAAGATCTTGAGACTTGACATAAAGACCTTGAGACTTGACATAAAGACCTTGAGACTTGACATAAAGACCTTGAGACTTGACATAAAGACCTTGAGACTTGACATAAAGACCTAGAGACTTGACATAAAAACCTTGAGACTTGACATAAAGACCTTGAGACTTGACATAAAGACCTTGAGACTTGACATAAAGACCCAGAGACTTGACATAAAGACCTAGAGACTTGACATAAAGACCTAGAGACTTGACATAAAGACCCAGAGACTTGACATAAAGACCTAGAGACTTGACATAAAGACCTAGAGACTTGACATAAAGACCTAGAGACTTGACATAAAGACCCAGAGACTTGACATAAAGACCTAGAGACTTGACATAAAGACCTTGAGACTTGACATAAAGACCTAGAGACTTGACATAAAGACCTAGAGACTTGACATAAAGACCTAGAGACTTGACATAAAGACCTAGAGACTTGACATAAAGACCTAGAGACTTGACATAAAGACCTTGAGACTTGACATAAAGACCTTGAGACTTGACATAAAGACCTTGAGACTTGACATAAAGACCTAGAGACTTGACATAAAGACCTTGAGACTTGACATAAAGACCTTGAGACTTGACATAAAGACCTAGAGACTTGACATAAAGACCTAGAGACTTGAAATAAAGATCTAGAGACTTGACATAAAGACCTAGAGACTTGACATAAAGACCTAGAGACTTGACATAAAGACCTAGAGACTTGACATAAAGACCTAGAGACTTGACATAAAGACCTTGAGACTTGACATAAAGACCTTGAGACTTGACATAAAGACCTTGAGACTTGACATAAAGACCTAGAGACTTGACATAAAGACCTAGAGACTTGACATAAAGACCTAGAGACTTGACATAAAGACCTAGAGACTTGACATAAAGACCTAGAGACTTGACATAAAGACCTAGAGACTTGACATAAAGACCTAAAGACTTGACATAAAGACCTTGAGACTTGATATAAAGACCTTGAGACTTGACATAAAGACCTAGAGACTTGACATAAGGACCTTGAGACTTGACATAAAGACCTTGAGACTTGACATAAAGACCTAGAGACTTGACATAAAGACCTAGAGACTTGAAATAAAGATCTAGAGACTTGACATAAAGACCTAGAGACTTGACATAAAGACCTAGAGACTTGACATAAAGACCTAGAGACTTGACATAAAGACCTAGAGACTTGACATAAAGACCTAGAGACTTGACATAAAGACCTAGAGACTTGACATAAAGACCTAAAGACTTGACATAAAGACCTTGAGACTTGATATAAAGACCTTGAGACTTGACATAAAGACCTAGAGACTTGACATAAGGACCTTGAGACTTGACATAAAGACCTTGAGACTTGACATAAAGACCTTCAGACTTGACATAAGGACCTTGAGACTTGACATAAAGACCTTGAGACTTGACATAAAGACCTAGAGACTTGACATAAAGACCCAGAGACTTGACATAAAGACCTTGAGACTTGACATAAAGACCTTGAGACTTGACATAAAGACCTTGAGACTTGACATAAAGACCTTGAGACTTGACATAAAGACCTTCAGACTTGACATAAAGACCTTGAGACTTGACATAAAGACCTAGAGACTTGACATAAAGACCTTGAGACTTGACATAAAGACCTTGTGACTTGACATAAAGACCTAGAGACTTGACATAAAGACTTTGAGACTTGACATAAAGACCTAGAGACTTGATATAAAGACCTAGAGACTTGACATAAAGACCCAGAGACTTGACATAAAGACCTAGAGACTTGATATAAAGACCTAGAGACTTGACATAAAGACCCAGAGACTTGACATAAAGACCTAGAGACTTGACATAAAGACCCAGAGACCTGACATAAAGACCTAGAGTCTTGACATAAAGACCTAGAGACTTGACATAAAGACCAAGAGACCTGACATAAAGACCTAGAGACTTGACATAAAGACCTAGAGACTTGATATAAAGACCTTGAGACTTGACATAAAGACCCAGAGACTTGACATAAAGACCTAGAGACTTGACATAAAGACATTGAGACTTGACATAAAGACCTTGAGACTTGACATAAAGACCTTCAGACTTGACATAAGGACCTTGAGACTTGACATAAAGACCTTGAGACTTGACATAAAGACCTAGAGACTTGACATAAAGACCCAGAGACTTGACATAAAGACCTTGAGACTTGACATAAAGACCTTGAGACTTGACATAAAGACCTTGAGACTTGACATAAAGACCTTGAGACTTGACATAAAGACCTTCAGACTTGACATAAAGACCTTGAGACTTGACATAAAGACCTAGAGACTTGACATAAAGACCTTGAGACTTGACATAAAGACCTTGTGACTTGACATAAAGACCTAGAGACTTGACATAAAGACTTTGAGACTTGACATAAAGACCTAGAGACTTGATATAAAGACCTAGAGACTTGACATAAAGACCCAGAGACTTGACATAAAGACCTAGAGACTTGATATAAAGACCTAGAGACTTGACATAAAGACCCAGAGACTTGACATAAAGACCTAGAGACTTGACATAAAGACCCAGAGACCTGACATAAAGACCTAGAGACTTGACATAAAGACCTAGAGACTTGACATAAAGACCAAGAGACCTGACATAAAGACCTAGAGACTTGACATAATGACCTAGAGACTTGATATAAAGACCTTGAGACTTGACATAAAGACCAAGAGACCTGACATAAAGACCTAGAGACTTGACATAATGACCTAGAGACTTGATATAAAGACCTTGAGACTTGACATAAAGACCTAGAGACTTGACATAAAGACCTTGAGACTTGACATAAAGACCTTGAGACTTGACATAAAGACCTAGAGACTTGACATAAAGACCCAAAGACTTGACATAAAGACCTTAAGACTTGACATAAAGACCTTGAGACTTGACATAAAGACCTAGAGACTTGGCATAAAGACCCAGAGACTTGACATAAAGACCTAGAGACTTGACATAAAGACCTAGAGACTTGACATAAAGACCTTGAGACTTGACATAAAGAACTTGAGACTTGACATAAAGACCCAGAGAATTGACATAAAGACCCAGAGACTTGACATAAAGACCCAGAGACTTGACATAAAGACCTAGAGACTTGACATAAAGACCTTGAGACTTGACATAAAGACCTTGAGACTTGACATAAAGACCTAGAGACTTGACATAAAGACCCAGAGACTTGACATAGAGACCTTGAGACTTGACATAAAGACCTTGAGACTTGACATAAAGACCTTGAGACTTGACATAAAGACCTTGAGACTTGACATAAAGACCTTGAGACTTGACATAAAGACCTTGAGACTTGACATTGTGACGATAATCTCCTTCAAGAGATTGAGCCTGCTCTTCCCTCCAAAATTACGTCTTCACAATTATATAAAAAGACTATGGAAGAAATGTCCAACAACGACAACAACACCAGCACCAGCAAGGCTTGCCAGGGTGAGCAGAAACGTATGCAACCAGCCACCTGTTCGAACTCCAACCACCAAACTACCCGTTGATCGCTACGGCTCCGCTGATTGGTCGCCGGTCTGGCTGCACCTGCACTCGCCCCCAATACTACCTGATGTCTGGGGTCGCCCCAACATCAGTCCTCAGAATGTTCCGTGCTTTCGTAGCCAGCACTCCTCCCAGCTAGACGTTAGCGTGTACTGAGAGAGGTGGTGGCTTTAAGCCAATATTCCAGCACCTCCCACTTAACTTTTGTGTTGCACTTCTTATTATTTTGCCTTAACGTAACTTTCATTGTGTCATTTAAGTATTCTTATTATTTTGATTCATTGATTTTATTATACATATTTGTTTGTGCATTATTTTCATGTTTTGATTTATTTAACGTAATTAAAATTTCATTGTTAAAGTTTTACTTGTGTTTTGTGTGTCTTCTCCTTACCTTACCACAGACGAAGTTCCAGTTTTTCTATTTTTTTTATAACTATGTGACGAGGCCATACCCCTAGCCTTAAACAGCCGAACACCAACGCGTTACCGTCACAAGTTTTATGGGGGCCTGTCCTAGGAGCCTCACTCAGGTACTGGTGCCAAGTGGTAATTTATGGTAAGCGTATTTAACTCTGTTAACGTAGCTTTACTATTTTTCATTCAATTTCATTTTTTATAAGGTGCGGTGTATTGTGCATTACGAGAGTAACATATAGTGAAGGTGAGACAACTTTGGATTACGTGGTGACTGTAGGCCGCAGTCATACTCTTAATTGGTCATCTCTCCCTCCATGTTATTACTCGTGTTTACCATCTATGTCCCTTGAATATTTCTCATTCTGACAGATCATCATATTGGTACCCTGGTACTGTGGTCTGCCCCGGGTCAAGAGTACCCAATCTTCTGCAATCTGACTGTAGGAGGACAAAGAGGGCCATAGTTCCTCTAGCTCGAACTTTAGTTGCTGAATTGGGACCTCAGCAGCAGTTCTCGTCACCAGTTGACACCTCGCACCCCTACACGTCAGTCAGAGATGATGATACATACAACGGTAGGGAATTAGCTTATTTTTTCAGAGCACAAAAGTTCGCTAATTCTGTAAGTATCATATTAAATTCAGTGGGAAAAACTTGCTTTATGTCCTTCAGAGACTTGGCAAGGTATGCCTACATCCTTGGACTACCAATTTTACTTTTGAAGCATTTAACTGTTTCATTTGTTTTCGAAACTTTGTTTCATTTGTTAGTAGGATTTTCTTGCCCTTATTCTCTTACATGAGTACCGGGTACAAGATTTCCTGCGCCCTTGATTTCATTTAATCATTTAATATCTTTCACTTAACGTTAATTGTTAAAGATCACACAGGATAGGTACCAGTTGCCACGTTGTCCTGTTTCTGACATTTCATTATTGAACATTCGTGTACCTTTATTTGCTAATTTCACCATGTTTCGTCTCCAAACTTTCCGTGCAAATCCAGCAGGTGAAATAGGGACTTTAAGTCGTGCCAAGAGGACTGAACTACAAACTCTTGCACATGAGTATCAACTAGAAGTTCCCTACCAAGCCAACAAAAATGACCTACACAACCTGTTGCTGGATTACTATTTAGAGCAAGGTAAGATAGACTCTGACACTCATGAAACTTACTATATTGCAGATAAAACTGATTTGGCAACGCTGAAACTCAAACTAGAGCTGGCCAAGATTGAACGTGAGCAGCAAAGGGAAGCCCTCGAACAACAAGAACGAGCTGCTGCCATACGAAGAGAAGAACAAGAACGCGAGGCTGCCTTGAGGAGAGAAGAACACGAACGTGGACTCGCCCTCCACGAACGTGAGGTCGCCTTGCTCCATGAACGTGAGAGAGTACAGCTTGAAACAAAACAACGCGAGTTGGAAATACAACGCGAACATGACAAGCAACAAGCAACTCTAGCTCTAGAGTGTCGTCAACGTGAAATCGCCTTGGAAACTTCCCACTTCACTCAACGCCAGCAAGCTACTGCCAATCTTCCCGTCAGTTTTAATATATCACATGCAAGTAAGTTAATGCCATCCTTTGTAGAAGCAGAAGTTGATGTTTTTTTCACCACCTTTGAAACCCTTGCTAATCAACTCAGTTGGCCTGTCAACCAATGGGCCACACTTCTCAGAGTCCATCTTACAGGTAGAGCTGCAGTCACACTCAGTACTTTGGCGTCTGAGAATGACTACTACACTCTGAAACAAGCAGTGTTAGACGCCTACCTACTTTCCACCGAAAGTTATAGAAGGAAATTCCGTGACCACCTGAAGGCAAGTACCACTACCTTCCTCGAGTTTGCTAACACGAAACGGAGGTATTTCATGAAATGGCTGGAAGCAGCACATGTCTCTACTTTTACAGAACTCGTGAACCTGATGCTTGTTGAAGAATTCTTGAGACGTGTGCCGCCTCCTGTCCGCCTCTACTTAGCAGATAAAGACGAAACCGACTACCTGAAGTGTGCTAAGTCGGCTGACACTTACAGCCTCATCCACCGGCTGACACCTGAACCATCCTCCAATAAGAAGTCGTGGTACAGTTACGAGAAGGTGAGCCCCGATCAAGCTGGTTCACAACTGTACTGCAAGTATTGTAGACTCTATGGACATACCATAGACAAGTGTGGTAAGTCTCAATACAAGGGAACCACTGACCAACAAAGACCCAAACCAACTCCTCCTAAGTCCGGTAAGCCTGTGATGAATGTTGGTGTTGATGTTAATGATCTTTCTCTTTTCAGTAACCACCTGTATACTGGAACTGTCTCTGCCAACGGTTCAAATCCGGAGGGACGTTTCAAATTGAAGATCTTGAGGGACACAGCGGCTCTACAATCGATCATCTTGAAGTCGGCTGTGCCCAACATAGTCTACACCGGGGAAACAGTCTTCATCACTGACCTCACTGCTACCACTCCATACCCTCTCGCCAGAGTCCACCTGAATTGTCCCTACGTGAACGGGGAAGTCCAAGTCGCCGTCAGGGAAAAGCCTTTTCCCATGCCTGGAGTGCAACTTCTCCTAGGCAACGACTTGGCAGAAGACCTGCAACCGACCAACCTGATCGTCATGGACAAACCCCAGGTGTGTAACTCTGTGCCCATAAATCCTATTCTCGAGTATGTTCCAGCAGAGGTTCAAGAGAGTGATGAAGTTTCTCCTCCGGTTCTCGTGACCACCCGTGCACAAGCCGCACGTCCACAGCCAGCTGACTCTACTGCTACCGCTGTCCCTCAAGACCCTCAGAAACTACCCCCGCATCTGACCAAGTTGGAGTTCCGTAAGTTGCAGAGGGAAGATCTTACTTTAACACCATTGTTTTTCCAGGCTGAGACTCAACCCGACAGTATTCCTGGGTTCTTCCTAGAGAACGACTTGCTCTACCGCAGATATAGACCCAGTAAACTGAAGGAGGAGGACGATTGGGCCAACACCGAACAACTTGTGATTCCCACCAGCCTGCGGCCCACTATTCTACACCTGGCCCATGGAGCATTCTCCCACTACGGCTTCAACAAAACTTACCATGGGATTCGCCAAGACTACTACTGGCCAGGTATGGTAAATAACGTCAAACAGTACGTAAAACAGTGTCATACATGTCAGATGGCAGGCAAACCGAACGTCTCCATTCCCAGAGCACCACTGATTCCCATACAGGTGCCTGCGGAACCTTTCCACAGACTCATAATAGACTGTGTTGGTCCTTTACCTCGGACCAGTTCAGGTAACGCCTACATCCTAACCATCCTGTGTCCTACCACCAGATTTCCCATAGCAGTTCCAGTGAAGAACATCACGGCTGCTACGGTTATCAAACATCTACTGAAGATCTTCACTCAATACGGATTTCCCAGGGAGATTCAAAGTGACTGTGGCACCAACTTCACCAGTGATCTCTTCAAAAGGACACTGGAGGAGTTCAACATCAAACAGGTATTGTCCAGCCCCTATCATCCTGCTTCACAGGGTTCTCTTGAACGTAGTCATCAGACCATCAAAGCACTCTTGAAAAAGTTTTGTAGTGAAACCTCAAAGGATTGGGATAAGCAGATTGACCTAATAATGTGTATTTTCAGAAGTCTCCCCAATGAGTCCCTAGGAGTATCTCCTTATGAGATGCTCTACGGCCGTAAGTGCCGTACTCCCCTTAAGGCTTTCAAAGACTCTCTCAGAGATGCCACCTTCAGTGAGCATCAGAATGTGCCCCAGTTTCTTCAAAACCTTCAACACATTCTAGAGAGAGTCCACCGCTTTGCCCATGATAATCTATTGAAAGCCCAGGTGAGAATGAAGACTCATTACGACCAGACCAGCAAAGTAAGAAAATTCAAGCCGGGAGACTTCGTCCTTGCTTATTTCCCTATCCCAGGTTCACCTTTACAAAACAGATTTTCAGGACCCTACTGCGTCAAAGAGTGCAGGAATAATAATAATTATGTGATAGAGACTCCAGATAGGCGGCGGAAGACCCAGCTGTGCCACGTCAACCTCCTGAAGCAATATAATGGTACTCCTCCCACTGTCTTGATTAATTGTTCTACCTTCACAGAACCCTACATCCACAGTGAGACCATCCCGGCTTCTTCTCCCGAAAGCACTGACAAGAAGTCGGCGCTTTCTAATTCCAAAATCCTTAATGATCTTCCCAAATGCTTTCAGGATAATACTCGTGCTCCTATGCCCTCTTCTAATTCCACTCTCACCTCGTCAGATAAGCCCTACATCCTCCATGTCGACGCCAATGGTACCGACGATGGTGGTGTCGTGATGCAGCAACGAGGCGAGAAGAATACACCTGTCAGCGACTACTGCTACAAGGAACGACGGAACAATTGGCAAGGAGCTACTCTTCCTCATCCTGAAGCTTCAGCACTTCACTCCACACCTGAAAAGTGCTCGGTCCACCATCAATACGGACCACACCACCCTACACCTCCTGCAGCACGCCCACTTCTCATCTCAACGTCTTCTACTATGGGCTTGCTAACTGCAGAAATTCAACCTGGAGACACGCTATACCAAGAGTCTGACAACATCTTAGCCCATGATCTCTCCAGAGTTTATGAAGTAGAAGCAACTCCATCCATTACTCCACCACATAACGACGTACTTCTTCCAGAACCGCAGGCTTCGGGGGAGAGTTGTGACGATAATCTCCTTCAAGAGATTGAGCCTGCTCTTCCCTCCAAAATTACGTCTTCACAATTATATAAAAAGACTATGGAAGAAATGTCCAACAACGACAACAACACCAGCACCAGCAAGGCTTGCCAGGGTGAGCAGAAACGTATGCAACCAGCCACCTGTTCGAACTCCAACCACCAAACTACCCGTTGATCGCTACGGCTCCGCTGATTGGTCGCCGGTCTGGCTGCACCTGCACTCGCCCCCAATACTACCTGATGTCTGGGGTCGCCCCAACATCAGTCCTCAGAATGTTCCGTGCTTTCGTAGCCAGCACTCCTCCCAGCTAGACGTTAGCGTGTACTGAGAGAGGTGGTGGCTTTAAGCCAATATTCCAGCACCTCCCACTTAACTTTTGTGTTGCACTTCTTATTATTTTGCCTTAACGTAACTTTCATTGTGTCATTTAAGTATTCTTATTATTTTGATTCATTGATTTTATTATACATATTTGTTTGTGCATTATTTTCATGTTTTGATTTATTTAACGTAATTAAAATTTCATTGTTAAAGTTTTACTTGTGTTTTGTGTGTCTTCTCCTTACCTTACCACAGACGAAGTTCCAGTTTTTCTATTTTTTTTATAACTATGTGACGAGGCCATACCCCTAGCCTTAAACAGCCGAACACCAACGCGTTACCGTCACAACATAAAGATCTTGAGACTTGACATAAAGACCTTGAGACTTGACATAAAGACCTTGAGACTTGACATAAAGATCTTGAGACTTGACATAAAGATCTTGAGACTTGACATAAAGACCTTGAGACTTGACATAAAGACCTTGAGACTTGACATAAAGACCTTGAGACTTGACATAAAGACCTTGAGACTTGACATAAAGACCTAGAGACTTGACATAAAAACCTTGAGACTTGACATAAAGACCTTGAGACTTGACATAAAGACCTTGAGACTTGACATAAAGACCTTGAGACTTGACATAAAGACCCAGAGACTTGACATAAAGACCTAGAGACTTGACATAAAGACCCAGAGACTTGACATAAAGACCTAGAGACTTGACATAAAGACCTAGAGACTTGACATAAAGACCTAGAGACTTGACATAAAGACCCAGAGACTTGACATAAAGACCTAGAGACTTGACATAAAGACCTTGAGACTTGACATAAAGACCTAGAGACTTGACATAAAGACCTAGAGACTTGACATAAAGACCTAGAGACTTGACATAAAGACCTAGAGACTTGACATAAAGACCTAGAGACTTGACATAAAGACCTTGAGACTTGACATAAAGACCTTGAGACTTGACATAAAGACCTTGAGACTTGACATAAAGACCTAGAGACTTGACATAAAGACCTTGAGACTTGACATAAAGACCTTGAGACTTGACATAAAGACCTAGAGACTTGACATAAAGACCTAGAGACTTGAAATAAAGATCTAGAGACTTGACATAAAGACCTAGAGACTTGACATAAAGACCTAGAGACTTGACATAAAGACCTAGAGACTTGACATAAAGACCTAGAGACTTGACATAAAGACCTTGAGACTTGACATAAAGACCTTGAGACTTGACATAAAGACCTTGAGACTTGACATAAAGACCTAGAGACTTGACATAAAGACCTAGAGACTTGACATAAAGACCTAGAGACTTGACATAAAGACCTAGAGACTTGACATAAAGACCTAGAGACTTGACATAAAGACCTAGAGACTTGACATAAAGACCTAAAGACTTGACATAAAGACCTTGAGACTTGATATAAAGACCTTGAGACTTGACATAAAGACCTAGAGACTTGACATAAGGACCTTGAGACTTGACATAAAGACCTTGAGACTTGACATAAAGACCTAGAGACTTGACATAAAGACCTAGAGACTTGAAATAAAGATCTAGAGACTTGACATAAAGACCTAGAGACTTGACATAAAGACCTAGAGACTTGACATAAAGACCTAGAGACTTGACATAAAGACCTAGAGACTTGACATAAAGACCTAGAGACTTGACATAAAGACCTAGAGACTTGACATAAAGACCTAGAGACTTGACATAAAGACCTAAAGACTTGACATAAAGACCTTGAGACTTGATATAAAGACCTTGAGACTTGACATAAAGACCTAGAGACTTGACATAAGGACCTTGAGACTTGACATAAAGACCTTGAGACTTGACATAAAGACCTTCAGACTTGACATAAGGACCTTGAGACTTGACATAAAGACCTTGAGACTTGACATAAAGACCTAGAGACTTGACATAAAGACCCAGAGACTTGACATAAAGACCTTGAGACTTGACATAAAGACCTTGAGACTTGACATAAAGACCTTGAGACTTGACATAAAGACCTTGAGACTTGACATAAAGACCTTCAGACTTGACATAAAGACCTTGAGACTTGACATAAAGACCTAGAGACTTGACATAAAGACCTTGAGACTTGACATAAAGACCTTGTGACTTGACATAAAGACCTAGAGACTTGACATAAAGACTTTGAAACTTGACATAAAGACCTAGAGACTTGATATAAAGACCTAGAGACTTGACATAAAGACCCAGAGACTTGACATAAAGACCTAGAGACTTGATATAAAGACCTAGAGACTTGACATAAAGACCCAGAGACTTGACATAAAGACCTAGAGACTTGACATAAAGACCCAGAGACCTGACATAAAGACCTAGAGTCTTGACATAAAGACCTAGAGACTTGACATAAAGACCAAGAGACCTGACATAAAGACCTAGAGACTTGACATAAAGACCTAGAGACTTGATATAAAGACCTTGAGACTTGACATAAAGACCTAGAGACTTGACATAAAGACCTTGAGACTTGACATAAAGACCTTGAGACTTGACATAAAGACCTAGAGACTTGACATAAAGACCCAAAGACTTGACATAAAGACCTTAAGACTTGACATAAAGACCTTGAGACTTGACATAAAGACCTAGAGACTTGGCATAAAGACCCAGAGACTTGACATAAAGACCTAGAGACTTGACATAAAGACCTAGAGACTTGACATAAAGACCTTGAGACTTGACATAAAGAACTTGAGACTTGACATAAAGACCCAGAGAATTGACATAAAGACCCAGAGACTTGACATAAAGACCCAGAGACTTGACATAAAGACCTAGAGACTTGACATAAAGACCTTGAGACTTGACATAAAGACCTTGAGACTTGACATAAAGACCTAGAGACTTGACATAAAGACCCAGAGACTTGACATAGAGACCTAGAGACTTGACATAAAGACCTTGAGACTTGACATAAAGACCTTGAGACTTGACATAAAGACCTTGAGACTTGACATGAAGACCTTGAGACTTGACATGAAGACCCTGAGACTTGACATAAAGACCTTGAGACTTGACATAAAGACCTTGAGACTTGTTATAAAGACCTTGAGACTTGACATAAGACCTTGAGACTTGACATAAAGACCTTGAGACTTGATATAAAGACCTTGAGACTTGACATAAAGACCTTGAGACTTGACATAAAGACCTTGAGACTTGACATAAAGACCTTGAGACTTGACATAAAGACCTTGAGACTTGACATAAAGACCTAGAGACTTGACATAAAAACCTTGAGACTTGACATAAAGACCTTGAGACTTGACATAAAGACCCAGAGACTTGACATAAAGACCCAGAGACTTGACATAAAGACCTAGAGACTTGACATAAAGACCCAGAGACTTGACATAAAGACCCAGAGACTTGACATAAAGACCTAGAGACTTGACATAAAGAACTAGAGACTTGACATAAAGACCTAGAGACTTGACATAAAGACCCAGAGACTTGACATAAAGACCCAGAGACCTGACATAAAGACCCAGAGACTTGACATAAAGACCTAGAGACTTGACATAAAGACCTAGAGACTTGATATAAAGACCTAGAGACTTGACATAAAGACCTTGAGACTTGACATAAAGACCTTGAGACTTGACATAAAGACCTTGAGACTTGACATAATGACCCAGAGACTTGACATAAAGACCCAGAGACTTGACATAAAGACCTAGAGACTTGACATAAAGACCTTGAGACTTGACATAAAGACCTTGAGACTTGACATAAAGACCTAGAGACTTGACATAATGACCTTGAGACTTGACATAAAGACCTTGAGACTTGACATAAAGACCTTGAGACTTGACATAAAGACCTTGAGACTTGACATAAAGTCCTTGAGACTTGACATAAAGACCTTGAGACTTGACATAAAGACCTTGAGACTTGACATAAAGACCTTGAGACTTGACATGAAGACCCTGAGACTTCACATGAAGACCCTGAGACTTGACATAATGGCCTTGAGACTTGACATAAAGACCTTGAGACTTAACATAAAGACCTTGAGACTTGACATAAAGACCTTGAGACTTGACATAAAGACCTTGAGACTTGACATAAAGACCTTGAGACTTGACATGAAGACCCTGAGACTTCACATGAAGACCCTGAGACTTGACATAAAGGCCTTGAGACTTGACATAAAGACCTTGAGACTTGACATGAAGACCCTGAGACTTCACATGAAGACCCTGAGACTTGACATAAAGGCCTTGAGACTTGACATAAAGACCTAGAGACTTGACATAGAAACCTTGAGACTTGACATAAAGACCTTGAGACTTGACATAAAGACCTTGAGACTTGACATAAAGACCTTGAGACTTTACATGAAGACCCTGAGACTTCACATGAAGACCCTGAGACTTGACATAAAGGCCTTGAGACTTGACATAAAGACCTTGAGACTTGACATAAAGACCTTGAGACTTGACATAAAGACCTTGAGACTTGACATAAAGACCTTGAGACTTGACATAAAGACCTTGAGACTTGACATAAAGACCTTGAGACTTGACATAAAGACCTTGAGACTTGACATAAAGATCTTGAGACTTGACATAAAGATCTTGAGACTTGACATAAAGACCTTGAGACTTGACATAAAGACCTTGAGACTTGACATAAAGACCTTGAGACTTGACATAAAGACCTTGAGACTTGACATAAAGACCTAGAGACTTGACATAAAAACCTTGAGACTTGACATAAAGACCTTGAGACTTGACATAAAGACCTTGAGACTTGACATAAAGACCCAGAGACTTGACATAAAGACCTTGAGACTTGACATAAAGACCTTGAGACTTGACATAAAGACCCAGAGACTTGACATAAAGACCTAGAGACTTGACATAAAGACCTAGAGACTTGACATAAAGACCTAGAGACTTGACATAAAGACCCAGAGACTTGACATAAAGACCTAGAGACTTGACATAAAGACCTTGAGACTTGACATAAAAACCTAGAGACTTGACATAAAGACCTAGAGACTTGACATAAAGACCTAGAGACTTGACATAAAGACCTAGAGACTTGACATAAAGACCTAGAGACTTGACATAAAGACCTTGAGACTTGACATAAAGACCTTGAGACTTGACATAAAGACCTTGAGACTTGACATAAAGACCTAGAGACTTGACATAAAGACCTTGAGACTTGACATAAAGACCTTGAGACTTGACATAAAGACCTAGAGACTTGACATAAAGACCTAGAGACTTGAAATAAAGATCTAGAGACTTGACATAAAGACCTAGAGACTTGACATAAAGACCTAGAGACTTGACATAAAGACCTAGAGACTTGACATAAAGACCTAGAGACTTGACATAAAGACCTTGAGACTTGACATAAAGACCTTGAGACTTCACATAAAGACCTTGAGACTTGACATAAAGACCTAGAGACTTGACATAAAGACCTAGAGACTTGACATAAAGACCTAGAGACTTGACATAAAGACCTAGAGACTTGACATAAAGACCTAGAGACTTGACATAAAGACCTAGAGACTTGACATAAAGACCTAAAGACTTGACATAAAGACCTTGAGACTTGATATAAAGACCTTGAGACTTGACATAAAGACCTAGAGACTTGACATAAGGACCTTGAGACTTGACATAAAGACCTTGAGACTTGACATAAAGACCTTCAGACTTGACATAAGGACCTTGAGACTTGACATAAAGACCTTGAGACTTGACATAAAGACCTAGAGACTTGACATAAAGACCCAGAGACTTGACATAAAGACCTTGAGACTTGACATAAAGACCTTGAGACTTGACATAAAGACCTTGAGACTTGACATAAAGACCTTGAGACTTGACATAATGACCTTCAGACTTGACATAAAGACCTTGAGACTTGACATAAAGACCTAGAGACTTGACATAAAGACCTTGAGACTTGACATAAAGACCTTGTGACTTGACATAAAGAACTAGTGACTTGACATAAAGACTTTGAGACTTGACATAAAGACCTAGAGACTTGATATAAAGACCTAGAGACTTGACATAAAGACCCAGAGACTTGACATAAAGACCTAGAGACTTGATATAAAGACCTAGAGACTTGACATAAAGACCCAGAGACTTGACATAAAGACCTAGAGACTTGACATAAAGACCCAGAGACCTGACATAAAGACCTAGAGACTTGACATAAAGACCTAGAGACTTGACATAAAGACCAAGAGACCTGACATAAAGACCTAGAGACTTGACATAAAGACCTAGAGACTTGATATAAAGACCTTGAGACTTGACATAAAGACCTAGAGACTTGACATAAAGACCTTGAGACTTGACATAAAGACCTAGAGACTTGACATAAAGACCCAAAGACTTGACATAAAGACCTTAAGACTTGACATAAAGACCTTGAGACTTGACATAAAGACCTAGAGACTTGGCATAAAGACCCAGAGACTTGACATAAAGACCTAGAGACTTGACATAAAGACCTAGAGACTTGACATAAAGACCTTGAGACTTGACATAAAGAACTTGAGACTTGACATAAAGACCCAGAGAATTGACATAAAGACCCAGAGACTTGACATAAAGACCCAGAGACTTGACATAAAGACCTAGAGACTTGACATAAAGACCTTGAGACTTGACATAAAGACCTTGAGACTTGACATAAAGACCTAGAGTCTTGACATAAAGACCCAGAGACTTGACATAGAGACCTTGAGACTTGACATAAAGACCTTGAGACTTGACATAAAGACCTTGAGACTTGACATAAAGACCTTGAGACTTGACATGAAGACCTTGAGACTTGACATGAAGACCCTGAGACTTGACATAAAGACCTTGAGACTTGACATAAAGACCTTGAGACTTGTTATAAAGACCTTGAGACTTGACATAAGACCTTGAGACTTGACATAAAGACCTAGAGACTTGACATAAAGACCTTGAGACTTGACATAAAGACCTTGAGACTTGACATAAAGACCTAGAGACTTGACATAAAGACCCAAAGACTTGACATAAAGACCTTAAGACTTGACATAAAGACCTTGAGACTTGACATAAAGACCTAGAGACTTGGCATAAAGACCCAGAGACTTGACATAAAGACCTAGAGACTTGACATAAAGACCTAGAGACTTGACATAAAGACCTTGAGACTTGACATAAAGAACTTGAGACTTGACATAAAGACCCAGAGAATTGACATAAAGACCCAGAGACTTGACATAAAGACCCAGAGACTTGACATAAAGACCTAGAGACTTGACATAAAGACCTTGAGACTTGACATAAAGACCTTGAGACTTGACATAAAGACCTAGAGACTTGACATAAAGACCCAGAGACTTGACATAGAGACCTAGAGACTTGACATAAAGACCTTGAGACTTGACATAAAGACCTTGAGACTTGACATAAAGACCTTGAGACTTGACATGAAGACCTTGAGACTTGACATGAAGACCCTGAGACTTGACATAAAGACCTTGAGACTTGACATAAAGACCTTGAGACTTGTTATAAAGACCTTGAGACTTGACATAAGACCTTGAGACTTGACATAAAGACCTTGAGACTTGATATAAAGACCTTGAGACTTGACATAAAGACCTTGAGACTTGACATAAAGACCTTGAGACTTGACATAAAGACCTTGAGACTTGACATAAAGACCTTGAGACTTGACATAAAGACCTAGAGACTTGACATAAAAACCTTGAGACTTGACATAAAGACCTTGAGACTTGACATAAAGACCCAGAGACTTGACATAAAGACCCAGAGACTTGACATAAAGACCTAGAGACTTGACATAAAGACCCAGAGACTTGACATAAAGACCCAGAGACTTGACATAAAGACCTAGAGACTTGACATAAAGAACTAGAGACTTGACATAAAGACCTAGAGACTTGACATAAAGACCCAGAGACTTGACATAAAGACCCAGAGACCTGACATAAAGACCCAGAGACTTGACATAAAGACCTAGAGACTTGACATAAAGACCTAGAGACTTGATATAAAGACCTAGAGACTTGACATAAAGACCTTGAGACTTGACATAAAGACCTTGAGACTTGACATAAAGACCTTGAGACTTGACATAATGACCCAGAGACTTGACATAAAGACCCAGAGACTTGACATAAAGACCTAGAGACTTGACATAAAGACCTTGAGACTTGACATAAAGACCTTGAGACTTGACATAAAGACCTAGAGACTTGACATAATGACCTTGAGACTTGACATAAAGACCTTGAGACTTGACAAAAAGACCTTGAGACTTGACATAAAGACCTTGAGACTTGACATAAAGTCCTTGAGACTTGACATAAAGACCTTGAGACTTGACATAAAGACCTTGAGACTTGACATAAAGACCTTGAGACTTGACATGAAGACCCTGAGACTTCACATGAAGACCCTGAGACTTGACATAAAGGCCTTGAGACTTGACATAAAGACCTTGAGACTTAACATAAAGACCTTGAGACTTGACATAAAGACCTTGAGACTTGACATAAAGACCTTGAGACTTGACATAAAGACCTTGAGACTTGACATGAAGACCCTGAGACTTCACATGAAGACCCTGAGACTTGACATAAAGGCCTTGAGACTTGACATAAAGACCTTGAGACTTGACATGAAGACCCTGAGACTTCACATGAAGACCCTGAGACTTGACATAAAGGCCTTGAGACTTGACATAAAGACCTAGAGACTTGACATAGAAACCTTGAGACTTGACATAAAGACCTTGAGACTTGACATAAAGACCTTGAGACTTGACATAAAGACCTTGAGACTTTACATGAAGACCCTGAGACTTCACATGAAGACCCTGAGACTTGACATAAAGGCCTTGAGACTTGACATAAAGACCTTGAGACTTGACATAAAGACCTTGAGACTTGACATAAAGACCTTGAGACTTGACATAAAGACCTTGAGACTTGACATAAAGACCTTGAGACTTGACATAAAGACCTTGAGACTTGACATAAAGACCTTGAGACTTGACATAAAGATCTTGAGACTTGACATAAAGATCTTGAGACTTGACATAAAGACCTTGAGACTTGACATAAAGACCTTGAGACTTGACATAAAGACCTTGAGACTTGACATAAAGACCTTGAGACTTGACATAAAGACCTAGAGACTTGACATAAAAACCTTGAGACTTGACATAAAGACCTTGAGACTTGACATAAAGACCTTGAGACTTGACATAAAGACCCAGAGACTTGACATAAAGACCTTGAGACTTGACATAAAGACCTTGAGACTTGACATAAAGACCCAGAGACTTGACATAAAGACCTTGAGACTTGACATAAAGACCTTGAGACTTGACATAAAGACCTAGAGACTTGACATAAAGACCTAGAGACTTGACATAAAGACCTAGAGACTTGACATAAAGACCCAGAGACTTGACATAAAGACCTAGAGACTTGACATAAAGACCTTGAGACTTGACATAAAGACCTAGAGACTTGACATAAAGACCTAGAGACTTGACATAAAGACCTAGAGACTTGACATAAAGACCTAGAGACTTGACATAAAGACCTAGAGACTTGACATAAAGACCTTGAGACTTGACATAAAGACCTTGAGACTTGACATAAAGACCTTGAGACTTGACATAAAGACCTAGAGACTTGACATAAAGACCTTGAGACTTGACATAAAGACCTTGAGACTTGACATAAAGACCTAGAGACTTGACATAAAGACCTAGAGACTTGAAATAAAGATCTAGAGACTTGACATAAAGACCTAGAGACTTGACATAAAGACCTAGAGACTTGACATAAAGACCTAGAGACTTGACATAAAGACCTAGAGACTTGACATAAAGACCTTGAGACTTGACATAAAGACCTTGAGACTTCACATAAAGACCTTGAGACTTGACATAAAGACCTAGAGACTTGACATAAAGACCTAGAGACTTGACATAAAGACCTAGAGACTTGACATAAAGACCTAGAGACTTGACATAAAGACCTAGAGACTTGACATAAAGACCTAGAGACTTGACATAAAGACCTAAAGACTTGACATAAAGACCTTGAGACTTGATATAAAGACCTTGAGACTTGACATAAAGACCTAGAGACTTGACATAAGGACCTTGAGACTTGACATAAAGACCTTGAGACTTGACATAAAGACCTTCAGACTTGACATAAGGACCTTGAGACTTGACATAAAGACCTTGAGACTTGACATAAAGACCTAGAGACTTGACATAAAGACCCAGAGACTTGACATAAAGACCTTGAGACTTGACATAAAGACCTTGAGACTTGACATAAAGACCTTGAGACTTGACATAAAGACCTTGAGACTTGACATAATGACCTTCAGACTTGACATAAAGACCTTGAGACTTGACATAAAGACCTAGAGACTTGACATAAAGACCTTGAGACTTGACATAAAGACCTTGTGACTTGACATAAAGAACTAGTGACTTGACATAAAGACTTTGAGACTTGACATAAAGACCTAGAGACTTGATATAAAGACCTAGAGACTTGACATAAAGACCCAGAGACTTGACATAAAGACCTAGAGACTTGATATAAAGACCTAGAGACTTGACATAAAGACCCAGAGACTTGACATAAAGACCTAGAGACTTGACATAAAGACCCAGAGACCTGACATAAAGACCTAGAGACTTGACATAAAGACCTAGAGACTTGACATAAAGACCAAGAGACCTGACATAAAGACCTAGAGACTTGACATAAAGACCTAGAGACTTGATATAAAGACCTTGAGACTTGACATAAAGACCTAGAGACTTGACATAAAGACCTTGAGACTTGACATAAAGACCTTGAGACTTGACATAAAGACCTAGAGACTTGACATAAAGACCCAAAGACTTGACATAAAGACCTTAAGACTTGACATAAAGACCTTGAGACTTGACATAAAGACCTAGAGACTTGGCATAAAGACCCAGAGACTTGACATAAAGACCTAGAGACTTGACATAAAGACCTAGAGACTTGACATAAAGACCTTGAGACTTGACATAAAGAACTTGAGACTTGACATAAAGACCCAGAGAATTGACATAAAGACCCAGAGACTTGACATAAAGACCCAGAGACTTGACATAAAGACCTAGAGACTTGACATAAAGACCTTGAGACTTGACATAAAGACCTTGAGACTTGACATAAAGACCTAGAGTCTTGACATAAAGACCCAGAGACTTGACATAGAGACCTTGAGACTTGACATAAAGACCTTGAGACTTGACATAAAGACCTTGAGACTTGACATAAAGACCTTGAGACTTGACATGAAGACCTTGAGACTTGACATGAAGACCCTGAGACTTGACATAAAGACCTTGAGACTTGACATAAAGACCTTGAGACTTGTTATAAAGACATTGAGACTTGACATAAGACCTTGAGACTTGACATAAAGACCTAGAGACTTGACATAAAGACCTTGAGACTTGACATAAAGACCTTGAGACTTGACATAAAGACCTAGAGACTTGACATAAAGACCCAAAGACTTGACATAAAGACCTTAAGACTTGACATAAAGACCTTGAGACTTGACATAAAGACCTAGAGACTTGGCATAAAGACCCAGAGACTTGACATAAAGACCTAGAGACTTGACATAAAGACCTAGAGACTTGACATAAAGACCTTGAGACTTGACATAAAGAACTTGAGACTTGACATAAAGACCCAGAGAATTGACATTAAGACCCAGAGACTTGACATAAAGACCCAGAGACTTGACATAAAGACCTAGAGACTTGACATAAAGACCTTGAGACTTGACATAAAGACCTTGAGACTTGACATAAAGACCTAGAGACTTGACATAAAGACCCAGAGACTTGACATAGAGACCTAGAGACTTGACATAAAGACCTTGAGACTTGACATAAAGACCTTGAGACTTGACATAAAGACCTTGAGACTTGACATGAAGACCTTGAGACTTGACATGAAGACCCTGAGACTTGACATAAAGACCTTGAGACTTGACATAAAGACCTTGAGACTTGTTATAAAGACCTTGAGACTTGACATAAGACCTTGAGACTTGACATAAAGACCTTGAGACTTGATATAAAGACCTTGAGACTTGACATAAAGACCTTGAGACTTGACATAAAGACCTTGAGACTTGACATAAAGACCTTGAGACTTGACATAAAGACCTTGAGACTTGACATAAAGACCTAGAGACTTGACATAAAAACCTTGAGACTTGACATAAAGACCTTGAGACTTGACATAAAGACCCAGAGACTTGACATAAAGACCCAGAGACTTGACATAAAGACCTAGAGACTTGACATAAAGACCCAGAGACTTGACATAAAGACCCAGAGACTTGACATAAAGACCTAGAGACTTGACATAAAGAACTAGAGACTTGACATAAAGACCTAGAGACTTGACATAAAGACCCAGAGACTTGACATAAAGACCCAGAGACCTGACATAAAGACCCAGAGACTTGACATAAAGACCTAGAGACTTGACATAAAGACCTAGAGACTTGATATAAAGACCTAGAGACTTGACATAAAGACCTTGAGACTTGACATAAAGACCTTGAGACTTGACATAAAGACCTTGAGACTTGACATAATGACCCAGAGACTTGACATAAAGACCCAGAGACTTGACATAAAGACCTAGAGACTTGACATAAAGACCTTGAGACTTGACATAAAGACCTTGAGACTTGACATAAAGACCTAGAGACTTGACATAATGACCTTGAGACTTGACATAAAGACCTTGAGACTTGACATAAAGACCTTGAGACTTGACATAAAGACCTTGAGACTTGACATAAAGTACCTTGAGACTTGACATAAAGACCTTGAGACTTGACATAAAGACCTTGAGACTTGACATAAAGACCTTGAGACTTGACATGAAGACCCTGAGACTTCACATGAAGACCCTGAGACTTGACATAAAGGCCTTGAGACTTGACATAAAGACCTTGAGACTTAACATAAAGACCTTGAGACTTGACATAAAGACCTTGAGACTTGACATAAAGACCTTGAGACTTGACATAAAGACCTTGAGACTTGACATGAAGACCCTGAGACTTCACATGAAGACCCTGAGACTTGACATAAAGGCCTTGAGACTTGACATAAAGACCTTGAGACTTGACATGAAGACCCTGAGACTTCACATGAAGACCCTGAGACTTGACATAAAGGCCTTGAGACTTGACATAAAGACCTAGAGACTTGACATAGAAGACCTTGAGACTTGACATAAAGACCTTGAGACTTGACATAAAGACCTTGAGACTTGACATAAAGACCTTGAGACTTTACATGAAGACCCTGAGACTTCACATGAAGACCCTGAGACTTGACATAAAGGCCTTGAGACTTGACATAAAGACCTTGAGACTTGACATAAAGACCTTGAGACTTGACATAAAGACCTTGAGACTTGACATAAAGACCTTGAGACTTGACATAAAGACCTTGAGACTTGACATAAAGACCTTGAGACTTGACATAAAGACCTTGAGACTTGACATAAAGATCTTGAGACTTGACATAAAGATCTTGAGACTTGACATAAAGACCTTGAGACTTGACATAAAGACCTTGAGACTTGACATAAAGACCTTGAGACTTGACATAAAGACCTAGAGACTTGACATAAAGACCTAGAGACTTGACATAAAGACCTTGAGACTTGACATAAAGACCTTGAGACTTGACATAAAGACCTAGAGACTTGACATAAAGACCTAGAGACTTGACATAAAGACCTAGAGACTTGACATAAAGACCTAGAGACTTGACATAAAGACCTAGAGACTTGACATAAAGACCTAGAGACTTGACATAAAGACCTAGAGACTTGACATAAAGACCTAGAGACTTGACATAAAGACCTAGAGACTTGACATAAAGACCTTGAGACTTGACATAAAGACCTAGAGACTTGACATAAAGACCTAGAGACTTGACATAAAGACCTAGAGACTTGACATAAAGACCTAGAGACTTGACATAAAGACCTAGAGACTTGACATAAAGACCTTGAGACTTGACATAAAGACCTTGAGACTTGACATAAAGACCTTGAGACTTGACATAAAGACCTAGAGACTTGACATAAAGACCTTGAGACTTGACATAAAGACCTTGAGACTTGACATAAAGACCTAGAGACTTGACATAAAGACCTAGAGACTTGAAATAAAGATCTAGAGACTTGACATAAAGACCTAGAGACTTGACATAAAGACCTAGAGACTTGACATAAAGACCTAGAGACTTGACATAAAGACCTAGAGACTTGACATAAAGACCTTGAGACTTGACATAAAGACCTTGAGACTTGACATAAAGACCTTGAGACTTGACATAAAGACCTAGAGACTTGACATAAAGACCTAGAGACTTGACATAAAGACCTAGAGACTTGACATAAAGACCTAGAGACTTGACATAAAGACCTAGAGACTTGACATAAAGACCTAGAGACTTGACATAAAGACCTAAAGACTTGACATAAAGACCTTGAGACTTGATATAAAGACCTTGAGACTTGACATAAAGACCTAGAGACTTGACATAAGGACCTTGAGACTTGACATAAAGACCTTGAGACTTGACATAAAGACCTTCAGACTTGACATAAGGACCTTGAGACTTGACATAAAGACCTTGAGACTTGACATAAAGACCTAGAGACTTGACATAAAGACCCAGAGACTTGACATAAAGACCTTGAGACTTGACATAAAGACCTTGAGACTTGACATAAAGACCTTGAGACTTGACATAAAGACCTTGAGACTTGACATAAAGACCTTCAGACTTGACATAAAGACCTTGAGACTTGACATAAAGACCTAGAGACTTGACATAAAGACCTTGAGACTTGACATAAAGACCTTGTGACTTGACATAAAGACCTAGAGACTTGACATAAAGACCTTGAGACTTGACATAAAGACCTAGAGACTTGATATAAAGACCTAGAGACTTGACATAAAGACCCAGAGACTTGACATAAAGACCTAGAGACTTGATATAAAGACCTAGAGACTTGACATAAAGACCCAGAGACTTGACATAAAGACCTAGAGACTTGACATAAAGACCCAGAGACCTGACATAAAGACCTAGAGACTTGACATAAAGACCTAGAGACTTGACATAAAGACCAAGAGACCTGACATAAAGACCTAGAGACTTGACATAAAGACCTAGAGACTTGATATAAAGACCTTGAGACTTGACATAAAGACCTAGAGACTTGACATAAAGACCTTGAGACTTGACATAAAGACCTTGAGACTTGACATAAAGACCTAGAGACTTGACATAAAGACCCAAAGACTTGACATAAAGACCTTAAGACTTGACATAAAGACCTTGAGACTTGACATAAAGACCTAGAGACTTGGCATAAAGACCCAGAGACTTGACATAAAGACCTAGAGACTTGACATAAAGACCTAGAGACTTGACATAAAGACCTTGAGACTTGACATAAAGAACTTGAGACTTGACATAAAGACCCAGAGAATTGACATAAAGACCCAGAGACTTGACATAAAGACCCAGAGACTTGACATAAAGACCTAGAGACTTGACATAAAGACCTTGAGACTTGACATAAAGACCTTGAGACTTGACATAAAGACCTAGAGACTTGACATAAAGACCTAGAGACTTGACATAAGACTAGACTACATAAAGCCTGAGACTTGACATAAAGACCTTGAGACTTGACATAAAGACCTTGAGACTTGACATAAAGACCTTGAGACTTGACATAAAGACCTTGAGACTTGACATAAAGACCTTGAGACTTGACATAAAGACCTTGAGACTTGACATAAAGACCTTGAGACTTGACATAAAGACCTTGAGACTTGACATAAAGACCTTGAGACTTGACATAAAGACCTGAGACTTGACATAAAGACCTTGAGACTTGACATAAAGACCTTGAGACTTGACATAAAGACCTTGAGACTTGACATAAAGACCTTGAGACTTGACATAAAGACCTTGAGACTTGACATAAAGACCTTGAGACTTGACATAAAGACCTAGAGACTTGACATAAAGACCTTGAGACTTGACATAAAGACCTTGAGACTTGACATAAAGACCTTGAGACTTGACATAAAGACCTAGAGACTTGACATAAAGACCTAGAGACTTGACATAAAGACCTAGAGACTTGACATAAAGACCCTAGAGACTTGACATAAAGACCTAGAGACTTGACATAAAGACCTAGAGACTTGACATAAAGACCTAGAGACTTGACATAAAGACCCAGAGACTTGACATAAAGACCTAGAGACTTGACATAAAGACCTTGAGACTTGACATAAAGACCTAGAGACTTGACATAAAGACCTAGAGACTTGACATAAAGACCTAGAGACTTGACATAAAGACCTAGAGACTTGACATAAAGACCTAGAGACTTGACATAAAGACCTTGAGACTTGACATAAAGACCTTGAGACTTGACATAAAGACCTTGAGACTTGACATAAAGACCTAGAGACTTGACATAAAGACCTTGAGACTTGACATAAAGACCTTGAGACTTGACATAAAGACCTAGAGACTTGACATAAAGACCTAGAGACTTGACATAAAGACCTAGAGACTTGACATAAAGACCTAGAGACTTGACATAAAGACCTAGAGACTTGACATAAAGACCTAGAGACTTGACATAAAGACCTAGAGACTTGACATAAAGACCTTGAGACTTGACATAAAGACCTTGAGACTTGACATAAAGACCTTGAGACTTGACATAAAGACCTAGAGACTTGACATAAAGACCTAGAGACTTGACATAAAGACCTAGAGACTTGACATAAAGACCTAGAGACTTGACATAAAGACCTAGAGACTTGACATAAAGACCTAGAGACTTGACATAAAGACCTAGAGACTTGACATAAAGACCTAGAGACTTGACATAAAGACCTAGAGACTTGACATAAAGACCTAGAGACTTGACATAAAGACCTAGAGACTTGACATAAAGACCTAGAGACTTGACATAAAGACCTAGAGACTTGACATAAAGACCTAGAGACTTGACATAAAGACCTAGAGACTTGACATAAAGACCTAGAGACTTGACATAAAGACCTAGAGACTTGACATAAAGACCTAGAGACTTGACATAAAGACCTAGAGACTTGACATAAAGACCTAGAGACTTGACATAAAGACCTAGAGACTTGACATAAAGACCTAGAGACTTGACATAAAGACCTTGAGACTTGACATAAAGACCTTGAGACTTGACATAAAGACCTAGAGACTTGACATAAGGACCTTGAGACTTGACATAAAGACCTTGAGACTTGACATAAAGACCTTCGAGACTTGACATAAAGGACCTTGAGACTTGACATAAAGACCTTGAGACTTGACATAAAGACCTAGAGACTTGACATAAAGACCTAGAGACTTGACATAAAGACCTTGAGACTTGACATAAAGACCTTGAGACTTGACATAAAGACCTTGAGACTTGACATAAAGACCTTGAGACTTGACATAAAGACCTTCGAGACTTGACATAAAGACCTTGAGACTTGACATAAAGACCTAGAGACTTGACATAAAGACCTTGAGACTTGACATAAAGACCTTGAGACTTGACATAAAGACCTAGAGACTTGACATAAAGACCTTGAGACTTGACATAAAGACCTAGAGACTTGACATAAAGACCTAGAGACTTGACATAAAGACCTAGAGACTTGACATAAAGACCTAGAGACTTGACATAAAGACCTAGAGACTTGACATAAAGACCTAGAGACTTGACATAAAGACCTAGAGACTTGACATAAAGACCCTAGAGACTTGACATAAAGACCTAGAGACTTGACATAAAGACCTAGAGACTTGACATAAAGACCTAGAGACTTGACATAAAGACCTAGAGACTTGACATAAAGACCTAGAGACTTGACATAAAGACCTTGAGACTTGACATAAAGACCTAGAGACTTGACATAAAGACCTAGAGACTTGACATAAAGACCTTGAGACTTGACATAAAGACCTAGAGACTTGACATAAAGACCTAGAGACTTGACATAAAGACCTTGAGACTTGACATAAAGACCTTGAGACTTGACATAAAGACCTAGAGACTTGACATAAAGACCCTAGAGACTTGACATAAAGACCTTGAGACTTGACATAAAGACCTTGAGACTTGACATAAAGACCTTGAGACTTGACATAAAGACCTTGAGACTTGACATAAAGACCTTGAGACTTGACATAAAGACCTTGAGACTTGACATAAAGACCTAGAGACTTGACATAAAGACCTTGAGACTTGACATAAAGACCTTGAGACTTGACATAAAGACCTAGAGACTTGACATAAAGACCTTGAGACTTGACATAAAGACCTAGAGACTTGACATAAAGACCTAGAGACTTGACATAAAGACCTAGAGACTTGACATAAAGACCTAGAGACTTGACATAAAGACCTAGAGACTTGACATAAAGACCTAGAGACTTGACATAAAGACCTAGAGACTTGACATAAAGACCTAGAGACTTGACATAAAGACCTAGAGACTTGACATAAAGACCTAGAGACTTGACATAAAGACCTAGAGACTTGACATAAAGACCTAGAGACTTGACATAAAGACCTAGAGACTTGACATAAAGACCTAGAGACTTGACATAAAGACCTAGAGACTTGACATAAAGACCTAGAGACTTGACATAAAGACCTAGAGACTTGACATAAAGACCTTGAGACTTGACATAAAGACCTAGAGACTTGACATAAAGACCTTGAGACTTGACATAAAGACCTTGAGACTTGACATAAAGACCTAGAGACTTGACATAAAGACCCTAGAGACTTGACATAAAGACCTTAGAGACTTGACATAAAGACCTTGAGACTTGACATAAAGACCTAGAGACTTGACATAAAGACCCTAGAGACTTGACATAAAGACCTAGAGACTTGACATAAAGACCTAGAGACTTGACATAAAGACCTTGAGACTTGACATAAAGACCTTGAGACTTGACATAAAGACCCAGAGACTTGACATAAAGACCTAGAGACTTGACATAAAGACCTAGAGACTTGACATAAAGACCTAGAGACTTGACATAAAGACCTTGAGACTTGACATAAAGACCTTGAGACTTGACATAAAGACCTAGAGACTTGACATAAAGACCTAGAGACTTGACATAAAGACCTTGAGACTTGACATAAAGACCTTGAGACTTGACATAAAGACCTTGAGACTTGACATAAAGACCTTGAGACTTGACATAAAGACCTTGAGACTTGACATAAAGACCTTGAGACTTGACATTGTGACGATAATCTCCTTCAAGAGATTGAGCCTGCTCTTCCCTCCAAAAATTACGTCTTCACAATTATATAAAAAAGACTATGGAAGAAATGTCCAACAACGACAACAACACCAGCACCAGCAAGGCTTGCCAGGGTGAGCAGAAAACGTATGCAACCAGCCACCTGTTCGAACTCCAACCACCAAACTACCCGTTGATCGCTACGGCTCCGCTGATTGGTCGCCGGTCTGGCTGCACCTGCACTCGCCCCCAATACTACCTGATGTCTGGGGTCGCCCCAACATCAGTCCTCAGAATGTTCCGTGCTTTCGTAGCCAGCCACTCCTCCCAGCTAGACGTTAGCGTGTACTGAGAGAGGTGGTGGCTTTAAGCCAATATTCCAGCACCTCCCACGTAACTTTTGTGTTGCACTTCTTATTATTTTGCCTTAACGTAACTTTTCATTGTGTCATTTAAGTATTCTTATTATTTTGATTCATTGATTTTATTATACATATTTGTTTGTGCATTATTTTCATGTTTTGATTTATTTAACGTAATTAAAATTTCATTGTTAAAGTTTTTACTTGTGTTTTTGTGTGTCTTCTCCTTACCTTACCACAGACGAAGTTCCAGTTTTTCTATTTTTTTTATAACTATGTGACGAGGCCATACCCCTAGCCTTAAACAGCCGAACACCAACGCGTTACCGTCACAAGTTTTATGGGGGCCTGTCCTAGGAGCCTCACTCAGGTACTGGTGCCAAGTGGTAATTTATGGTAAGCGTATTTAACTCTGTTAACGTAGCTTTACTATTTTTCATTCAATTTCATTTTTTATAAGGTGCGGTGTATTGTGCATTACGAGAGTAACATATAGTGAAGGTGAGACAACTTTGGATTACGTGGTGACTGTAGGCCGCAGTCATACTCCTTAATTGGTCATCTCTCCCTCCATGTTATTACTCGTGTTTTACCATCTATGTCCCTTGAATATTTCTCATTCTGACAGATCATCATATTGGTACCCTGGTACTGTGGTCCTGCCCCGGGTCAAGAGTACCCAATCTTCTGCAATCTGACTGTAGGAGGACAAAGAGGGCCATAGTTCCTCTAGCTCGAACTTTAGTTGCTGAAATTGGGACCTCAGCAGCAGTTCTCGTCACCAGTTGACACCTCGCACCCCTACACGTCAGTCAGAGATGATGATACATACAACGGTAGGGAATTAGCTTATTTTTTCAGAGCACAAAAGTTCGCTAATTCTGTAAGTATCATATTAAATTCAGTGGGAAAAAACTTGCTTTATGTCCTTCAGAGACTTGGCAAGGTATGCCTACATCCTTGGACTACCAATTTTACTTTTGAAGCATTTACTGTTTCATTTGTTTCGAAACTTTGTTTCATTTGTTAGTAGGATTTTCTTGCCCTTATTCTCTTACATGAGTACCGGGTACAAGATTTCCTGCGCCCCTTGATTTCATTTAATCATTTAATATCTTTCACTTAACGTTAATTGTTAAAGATCACACAGGATAGGTACCAGTTTGCCACGTTGTCCTGTTTCTGACATTTCATTATTGAACATTCGTGTACCTTTATTTGCTAATTTCACCATGTTTTCGTCTCCAAACTTTCCGTGCAAATCCAGCAGGTGAAAATAGGGACTTTAAGTCGTGCCAAGAGGACTGAACTACAAACTCTTGCACATGAGTATCAACTAGAAGTTCCCTACCAAGCCAACAAAAATGACCTACACAACCTGTTGCTGGATTACTATTTAGAGCAAGGTAAGATAGACTCTGACACTCATGAAAACTTACTATATTGCAGATAAAACTGATTTGGCAACGCTGAAACTCAAACTAGAGCTGGCCAAGATTGAACGTGAGCAGCAAAGGGGAAGCCCTCGAACAACAAGAACGAGCTGCTGCCATACGAAGGAGAAGAACAAGAACGCGAGGCTGCCTTGAGGAGAGAAGAACACGAACGTGGAACTCGCCCTCCACGAACGTGAGGTCGCCTTGCTCCATGAACGTGAGAGAGTACAGCTTTGAAACAAAACAACGCGAGTTGGAAATACAACGCGACATGACAAGCAACAAGCAACTCTAGCTCTAGAGGTGTCGTCAACGTGAAATCGCCTTGGAAACTTCCCACTTCACTCAACGCCAGCAAGCTACTGCCAATCTTCCCGTCAGTTTTAATATATCACATGCAAGTAAGTTAATGCCATCCTTTGTAGAAGCAGAAGTTGATGTTTTTTTCACCACCTTTGAAACCCTTGCTAATCAACTCAGTTGGCCTGTCAAACCAATGGGCCACACTTCTCAGAGTCCATCTTACAGGTAGAGCTGCAGTCACACTCAGTACTTTGGCGTCTGAGAATGACTACTACACTCTGAAACAAGCAGTGTTAGACGCCTACCTACTTTCCACCGAAAGTTATAGAAGGAAATTTCCGTGGACCACCTGAAGGCAAAGTACCACTACCTTCCTCGAGTTTGCTAACACGAAACGGAGGTATTTCATGAAATGGCTGGAAGCAGCACATGTCTCTACTTTTACAGAACTCGTGAACCTGATGCTTGTGAAGAATTCTTGAGACGTGTGCCGCCTCCTGTCCGCCTCTACTTAGCAGATAAAGACGAAAACCGACTACCTGAAGTGTGCTAAGTCGGCTGACACTTACAGCCTCATCCACCGGCTGACACCTGAAACCATCCTCCAATAAGAAGTCGTGGTACAGTTACGAGAAGGTGAGCCCCCGATCAAGCTGGTTCACAACTGTACTGCAAGTATTGTAGGACTCTATGGGACATACCATAGACAAGTGTGGGTAAGTCTCAATACAAGGGAACCACTGACCAACAAAGACCCAAACCAACTCCTCCTAAGTCCGGTAAGCCTGTTGATGAATGTTGGTGTTGATGTTAATGATCTTTCTCTTTTCAGTAACCACCTGTATACTGGAACTGTCTCTGCAACGGTTCAAATCCGGAGGGACGTTTCAAATTGAAGATCTTGAGGAACACAGCGGCTCTACAATCGATCATCTTGAAGTCGGCTGTGCCCAACATAGTCTACACCGGGGAAACAGTCTTCATCACTGACCTCACTGCTACCACTCCATACCCTCTCGCCAGAGTCCACCTGAATTGTCCCTACGTGAACGGGGAAGAGTCCAAGTCGCCGTCAGGGAAAAGCCTTTTCCCATGCCTGGAGTGCAACTTCTCCTAGGCAACGAACTTGGGCAGAAAGACCTGCAACCCGACCAACCTGATCGTCATGGACAAACCCAGGTGTGTAACTCTGTGCCCATAAATCCTATTCTCGAGTATGTTCCAGCAGAGGTTCAAGAGAGTGATGAAGTTTCTCCTCCGGTTCTCGTGACCAACCGTGCACAAGCCGCACGTCCACAGCCAGCTGACTCTACTGCTACCGCTGTCCCTCAAGGACCCTCAGAAACTACCCCCGCATCTGACCAAGTTGGAGTTCCGTAAGTTGCAGAGGGAAGATCTTACTTTAACACCATTGTTTTTCCAGGCTGAGACTCAACCCGACAGTATTCCTGGGTTCTTCCTAGAGAACGACTTGCTCTACCGCAGATATAGACCCAGTAAACTGAAGGAGGAGGACGATTGGGCCAACACCGAACAACTTGTGATTCCCACCAGCCTGCGGCCCACTATTCTACACCTGGCCCATGGAGCATTCTCCCACTACGGCTTCAACAAAACTTACCATGGGATTCGCCAAGACTACTACTGGCCAGGTATGGTAAATAACGTCAAACAGTACGTAAAAACAGTGTCATACATGTCAGATGGCAGGCAAAACCGAACGTCTCCATTCCCAGAGCACCACTGATTCCCATACAGGTGCCTGCGGAACCTTTCCACAGACTCATAATAGACTGTGTTGGTCCTTTACCTCGGACCAGTTCAGGTAACGCCTACATCCTAACCATCCTGTGTCCTACCACCAGATTTCCCATAGCAGTTCCAGTGAAGAACATCACGGCTGCTACGGTTATCAAACATCTACTGAAGATCTTCACTCAATACGGATTTCCCAGGGAGATTCAAAGTGACTGTGGCACCAACTTCACCAGTGATCTCTTCAAAAGGACACTGGAGGAGTTCAACATCAAACAGGTATTGTCCAGCCCCTATCATCCTGCTTCACAGGGTTCTCCTTGAACGTAGTCATCAGACCATCAAAAGCACTCTTGAAAAAGTTTTGTAGTGAAACCTCAAAGGATTGGGATAAGCAGATTGACCTAATAAATGTGTATTTTCAGAAGTCTCCCCAATGAGTTCCCTAGGAGTATCTCCTTATGAGATGCTCTACGGCCGTAAGTGCCGTACTCCCCTTAAGGCTTTCAAAGACTCTCTCAGAGATGCCACCTTCAGTGAGCATCAGAATGTGCCCCAGTTTCTTCAAAACCTTCAACACATTCTAGAGAGAGTCCACCGCTTTGCCCATGATAATCTATTGAAAGCCCAGGTGAGAATGAAGACTCATTACGACCAGACCAGCAAAGTAAGAAAATTCAAGCCGGGAGACTTCGTCCTTGCTTATTTCCCTATCCCAGGTTCACCTTTACAAAACAGATTTTCAGGACCCTACTGCGTCAAAGAGTGCAGGAATAATAATAATTATGTGATAGAGACTCCAGATAGGCGGCGGAAGACCCAGCTGTGCCACGTCAACCTCCTGAAGCAATATAATGGTACTCCTCCCACTGTCTTGATTAATTGTTCTACCTTCACAGAACCCTACATCCACAGTGAGACCATCCCGGCTTCTTCTCCCGAAAGCACTGACAAGAAGTCGGCGCTTTCTAATTCCAAAATCCTTAATGATCTTCCCAAATGCTTTCAGGATAATACTCGTGCTCCTATGCCCTCTTCTAATTCCACTCTCACCTCGTCAGATAAGCCCTACATCCTCCATGTCGACGCCAATGGTACCGACGATGGTGGTGTCGTGATGCAGCAACGAGGCGAGAAGAATACACCTGTCAGCGACTACTGCTACAAGGAACGACGGAACAATTGGCAAGGAGCTACTCTTCCTCATCCTGAAGCTTCAGCACTTCACTCCACACCTGAAAAGTGCTCGGTCCACCATCAATACGGACCACACCACCCTACACCTCCTGCAGCACGCCCACTTCTCATCTCAACGTCTTCTACTATGGGCTTGCTAACTGCAGAAATTCAACCTGGAGACACGCTATACCAAGAGTCTGACAACATCTTAGCCCATGATCTCTCCAGAGTTTATGAAGTAGAAGCAACTCCATCCATTACTCCACCACATAACGACGTACTTCTTCCAGAACCGCAGGCTTCGGGGGAGAGTTGTGACGATAATCTCCTTCAAGAGATTGAGCCTGCTCTTCCCTCCAAAATTACGTCTTCACAATTATATAAAAAGACTATGGAAGAAATGTCCAACAACGACAACAACACCAGCACCAGCAAGGCTTGCCAGGGTGAGCAGAAACGTATGCAACCAGCCACCTGTTCGAACTCCAACCACCAAACTACCCGTTGATCGCTACGGCTCCGCTGATTGGTCGCCGGTCTGGCTGCACCTGCACTCGCCCCCAATACTACCTGATGTCTGGGGTCGCCCCAACATCAGTCCTCAGAATGTTCCGTGCTTTCGTAGCCAGCACTCCTCCCAGCTAGACGTTAGCGTGTACTGAGAGAGGTGGTGGCTTTAAGCCAATATTCCAGCACCTCCCACTTAACTTTTGTGTTGCACTTCTTATTATTTTGCCTTAACGTAACTTTCATTGTGTCATTTAAGTATTCTTATTATTTTGATTCATTGATTTTATTATACATATTTGTTTGTGCATTATTTTCATGTTTTGATTTATTTAACGTAATTAAAATTTCATTGTTAAAGTTTTACTTGTGTTTTGTGTGTCTTCTCCTTACCTTACCACAGACGAAGTTCCAGTTTTTCTATTTTTTTTATAACTATGTGACGAGGCCATACCCCTAGCCTTAAACAGCCGAACACCAACGCGTTACCGTCACACATAAAGATCTTGAGACTTGACATAAAGACCTTGAGACTTGACATAAAGACCTTGAGACTTGACATAAAGACCTTGAGACTTGACATAAAGACCTAGACTTGACATAAAGACCTTGAGACTTGACATAAAGACCTTGAGACTTGACATAAAGACCTTGAGACTTGACATAAAGACCTTGAGACTTGACATAAAGACCTAGAGACTTGACATAAAGACCTTGAGACTTGACATAAAGACCTTGAGACTTGACATAAAGACCTTGAGACTTGACATAAAGACCTTGAGACTTGACATAAAGACCTAGAGACTTGACATAAAGACCTAGAGACTTGACATAAAGACCCAGAGACTTGACATAAAGACCTAGAGACTTGACATAAAGACCTAGAGACTTGACATAAAGACCTAGAGACTTGACATAAAGACCTAGAGACTTGACATAAAGACCTAGAGACTTGACATAAAGACCTTGAGACTTGACATAAAGACCTAGAGACTTGACATAAAGACCTAGAGACTTGACATAAAGACCTAGAGACTTGACATAAAGACCTAGAGACTTGACATAAAGACCTAGAGACTTGACATAAAGACCTTGAGACTTGACATAAAGACCTTGAGACTTGACATAAAGACCTTGAGACTTGACATAAAGACCTAGAGACTTGACATAAAGACCTTGAGACTTGACATAAAGACCTTGAGACTTGACATAAAGACCTAGAGACTTGACATAAAGACCTAGAGACTTGACATAAAGACCTAGACTTGACATAAAGACCTAGAGACTTGACATAAAGACCTAGAGACTTGACATAAAGACCTAGAGACTTGACATAAAGACCTAGAGACTTGACATAAAGACCTTGAGACTTGACATAAAGACCTTGAGACTTGACATAAAGACCTTGAGACTTGACATAAAGACCTAGAGACTTGACATAAAGACCTAGAGACTTGACATAAAGACCTAGAGACTTGACATAAAGACCTAGAGACTTGACATAAAGACCTAGAGACTTGACATAAAGACCTAGAGACTTGACATAAAGACCTAAGACTTGACATAAAGACCTTGAGACTTGACATAAAGACCTTGAGACTTGACATAAAGACCTAGAGACTTGACATAAAGACCTTGAGACTTGACATAAAGACCTTGAGACTTGACATAAAGACCTAGAGACTTGACATAAAGACCTAGAGACTTGACATAAAGACCTAGAGACTTGACATAAAGACCTAGAGACTTGACATAAAGACCTAGAGACTTGACATAAAGACCTAGAGACTTGACATAAAGACCTAGAGACTTGACATAAAGACCTAGAGACTTGACATAAAGACCTAGAGACTTGACATAAAGACCTAGAGACTTGACATAAAGACCTAAGACTTGACATAAAGACCTTGAGACTTGACATAAAGACCTTGAGACTTGACATAAAGACCTAGAGACTTGACATAAAGACCTTGAGACTTGACATAAAGACCTTGAGACTTGACATAAAGACCTAGACTTGACATAAAGACCTTGAGACTTGACATAAAGACCTTGAGACTTGACATAAAGACCTAGAGACTTGACATAAAGACCTAGAGACTTGACATAAAGACCTTGAGACTTGACATAAAGACCTTGAGACTTGACATAAAGACCTTGAGACTTGACATAAAGACCTTGAGACTTGACATAAAGACCTAGACTTGACATAAAGACCTTGAGACTTGACATAAAGACCTAGAACTTGACATAAAGACCTTGAGACTTGACATAAAGACCTTGAGACTTGACATAAAGACCTAGAGACTTGACATAAAGACCTTGAGACTTGACATAAAGACCTAGAGACTTGACATAAAGACCTAGACTTGACATAAAGACCCAGAGACTTGACATAAAGACCTAGAGACTTGACATAAAGACCTAGAGACTTGACATAAAGACCTAGAGACTTGACATAAAGACCTAGACTTGACATAAAGACCAGAGACTTGACATAAAGACCTAGACTTGACATAAAGACCTAGAGACTTGACATAAAGACCAGAGACTTGACATAAAGACCTAGAGACTTGACATAAAGACCTAGAGACTTGACATAAAGACCTTGAGACTTGACATAAAGACCTAGAGACTTGACATAAAGACCTTGAGACTTGACATAAAGACCTTGAGACTTGACATAAAGACCTAGAGACTTGACATAAAGACCAAGACTTGACATAAAGACCTTAGACTTGACATAAAGACCTTGAGACTTGACATAAAGACCTAGAGACTTGACATAAAGACCTAGACTTGACATAAAGACCTAGAGACTTGACATAAAGACCTAGAGACTTGACATAAAGACCTTGAGACTTGACATAAAGACTTGAGACTTGACATAAAGACCCAGAGACTTGACATAAAGACCCAGAGACTTGACATAAAGACCCAGAGACTTGACATAAAGACCTAGAGACTTGACATAAAGACCTTGAGACTTGACATAAAGACCTTGAGACTTGACATAAAGACCTAGAGACTTGACATAAAGACCTAGAGACTTGACATAAAGACCTAGAGACTTGACATAAAGACCTTGAGACTTGACATAAAGACCTTGAGACTTGACATAAAGACCTTGAGACTTGACATAAAGACCTTGAGACTTGACATAAAGACCTGAGACTTGACATAAAGACCTTGAGACTTGACATAAAGACCTTGAGACTTGACATAAAGACCTTGAGACTTGACATAAACCTTGAGACTTGACATAAAGACCTTGAGACTTGACATAAAGACCTTGAGACTTGACATAAAGACCTTGAGACTTGACATAAAGACCTTGAGACTTGACATAAAGACCTTGAGACTTGACATAAAGACCTTGAGACTTGACATAAAGACCTAGAGACTTGACATAAAGACCTTGAGACTTGACATAAAGACCTTGAGACTTGACATAAAGACCAGAGACTTGACATAAAGACCCAGAGACTTGACATAAAGACCTAGAGACTTGACATAAAGACCTAGAGACTTGACATAAAGACCTAGAGACTTGACATAAAGACCTAGAGACTTGACATAAAGACCTAGAGACTTGACATAAAGACCTAGAGACTTGACATAAAGACCTAGAGACTTGACATAAAGACCCAGAGACTTGACATAAAGACCTAGAGACTTGACATAAAGACCTAGAGACTTGACATAAAGACCTAGAGACTTGACATAAAGACCTAGAGACTTGACATAAAGACCTTGAGACTTGACATAAAGACCTTGAGACTTGACATAAAGACCTTGAGACTTGACATAAAGACCAGAGACTTGACATAAAGACCCAGAGACTTGACATAAAGACCTAGAGACTTGACATAAAGACCTTGAGACTTGACATAAAGACCTTGAGACTTGACATAAAGACCTAGAGACTTGACATAATGACCTTGAGACTTGACATAAAGACCTTGAGACTTGACATAAAGACCTTGAGACTTGACATAAAGACCTTGAGACTTGACATAAAGACCTTGAGACTTGACATAAAGACCTTGAGACTTGACATAAAGACCTTGAGACTTGACATAAAGACCTTGAGACTTGACATAAAGACCTGAGACTTGACATAAAGACCTGAGACTTGACATAAAGACCTTGAGACTTGACATAAAGACCTTGAGACTTGACATAAAGACCTTGAGACTTGACATAAAGACCTTGAGACTTGACATAAAGACCTTGAGACTTGACATAAAGACCTTGAGACTTGACATAAAGACCTGAGACTTGACATAAAGACCTGAGACTTGACATAAAGACCTTGAGACTTGACATAAAGACCTTGAGACTTGACATAAAGACCTGAGACTTGACATAAAGACCTGAGACTTGACATAAAGACCTTGAGACTTGACATAAAGACCTAGAGACTTGACATAAAGACCTTGAGACTTGACATAAAGACCTTGAGACTTGACATAAAGACCTTGAGACTTGACATAAAGACCTTGAGACTTGACATAAAGACCTGAGACTTGACATAAAGACCTGAGACTTGACATAAAGACCTTGAGACTTGACATAAAGACCTTGAGACTTGACATAAAGACCTTGAGACTTGACATAAAGACCTTGAGACTTGACATAAAGACCTTGAGACTTGACATAAAGACCTTGAGACTTGACATAAAGACCTTGAGACTTGACATAAAGACCTTGAGACTTGACATAAAGACCTTGAGACTTGACATAAAGACCTTGAGACTTGACATAAAGACCTTGAGACTTGACATAAAGACCTAGACTTGACATAAAGACCTTGAGACTTGACATAAAGACCTTGAGACTTGACATAAAGACCTAGAGACTTGACATAAAGACCTTGAGACTTGACATAAAGACCTTGAGACTTGACATAAAGACCTTGAGACTTGACATAAAGACCTAGAGACTTGACATAAAGACCTTGAGACTTGACATAAAGACCTTGAGACTTGACATAAAGACCTAGAGACTTGACATAAAGACCTAGAGACTTGACATAAAGACCTAGACTTGACATAAAGACCTAGAGACTTGACATAAAGACCCAGAGACTTGACATAAAGACCTAGAGACTTGACATAAAGACCTTGAGACTTGACATAAAGACCTAGAGACTTGACATAAAGACCTAGAGACTTGACATAAAGACCTAGAGACTTGACATAAAGACCTAGAGACTTGACATAAAGACCTAGAGACTTGACATAAAGACCTTGAGACTTGACATAAAGACCTTGAGACTTGACATAAAGACCTTGAGACTTGACATAAAGACCTAGAGACTTGACATAAAGACCTTGAGACTTGACATAAAGACCTTGAGACTTGACATAAAGACCTAGAGACTTGACATAAAGACCTAGAGACTTGACATAAAGACCTAGAGACTTGACATAAAGACCTAGAGACTTGACATAAAGACCTAGAGACTTGACATAAAGACCTAGAGACTTGACATAAAGACCTAGAGACTTGACATAAAGACCTTGAGACTTGACATAAAGACCTTGAGACTTGACATAAAGACCTTGAGACTTGACATAAAGACCTAGAGACTTGACATAAAGACCTAGAGACTTGACATAAAGACCTAGAGACTTGACATAAAGACCTAGAACTTGACATAAAGACCTAGAGACTTGACATAAAGACCTAGAGACTTGACATAAAGACCTAGACTTGACATAAAGACCTTGAGACTTGACATAAAGACCTTGAGACTTGACATAAAGACCTAGAGACTTGACATAAAGACCTTGAGACTTGACATAAAGACCTTGAGACTTGACATAAAGACCTTAGACTTGACATAAAGACCTTGAGACTTGACATAAAGACCTTGAGACTTGACATAAAGACCTAGAGACTTGACATAAAGACCCAGAGACTTGACATAAAGACCTTGAGACTTGACATAAAGACCTTGAGACTTGACATAAAGACCTTGAGACTTGACATAAAGACCTTGAGACTTGACATAAAGACCTTGAGACTTGACATAAAGACCTTGAGACTTGACATAAAGACCTAGAGACTTGACATAAAGACCTTGAGACTTGACATAAAGACCTTGAGACTTGACATAAAGACCTAGAGACTTGACATAAAGACCTTGAGACTTGACATAAAGACCTAGAGACTTGACATAAAGACCTAGAGACTTGACATAAAGACCCAGAGACTTGACATAAAGACCTAGAGACTTGACATAAAGACCTAGAACTTGACATAAAGACCTAGAGACTTGACATAAAGACCTAGAGACTTGACATAAAGACCTAGAGACTTGACATAAAGACCTAGAGACTTGACATAAAGACCTAGAGACTTGACATAAAGACCAGAGACTTGACATAAAGACCTAGAGACTTGACATAAAGACCTAGAGACTTGACATAAAGACCTTGAGACTTGACATAAAGACCTAGAGACTTGACATAAAGACCTTGAGACTTGACATAAAGACCTAGAGACTTGACATAAAGACCTAAGACTTGACATAAAGACCTTAGACTTGACATAAAGACCTAGACTTGACATAAAGACCTAGAGACTTGACATAAAGACCCAGAGACTTGACATAAAGACCTAGAGACTTGACATAAAGACCTAGAGACTTGACATAAAGACCTTGAGACTTGACATAAAGACCTTGAGACTTGACATAAAGACCTAGAGACTTGACATAAAGACCTAGACTTGACATAAAGACCTAGAGACTTGACATAAAGACCTAGAGACTTGACATAAAGACCTTGAGACTTGACATAAAGACCTTGAGACTTGACATAAAGACCTAGACTTGACATAAAGACCCAGAGACTTGACATAAAGACCTTGAGACTTGACATAAAGACCTTGAGACTTGACATAAAGACCTTGAGACTTGACATAAAGACCTTGAGACTTGACATAAAGACCTTGAGACTTGACATAAAGACCTGAGACTTGACATAAAGACCTAGACTTGACATAAAGACCTTGAGACTTGACATAAAGACCTTGAGACTTGACATAAACCTTGAGACTTGACATAAAGACCTAGAGACTTGACATAAAGACCTTGAGACTTGACATAAAGACCTTGAGACTTGACATAAAGACCTAGAGACTTGACATAAAGACCTAAGACTTGACATAAAGACCTAGACTTGACATAAAGACCTTGAGACTTGACATAAAGACCTAGAGACTTGACATAAAGACCCAGAGACTTGACATAAAGACCTAGAGACTTGACATAAAGACCTAGAGACTTGACATAAAGACCTTGAGACTTGACATAAAGACTTGAGACTTGACATAAAGACCCAGAGACTTGACATAAAGACCCAGAGACTTGACATAAAGACCCAGAGACTTGACATAAAGACCTAGAGACTTGACATAAAGACCTTGAGACTTGACATAAAGACCTTGAGACTTGACATAAAGACCTAGAGACTTGACATAAAGACCCAGAGACTTGACATAAAGACCTAGAGACTTGACATAAAGACCTTGAGACTTGACATAAAGACCTTGAGACTTGACATAAAGACCTTGAGACTTGACATAAAGACCTTGAGACTTGACATAAAGACCTGAGACTTGACATAAAGACCTTGAGACTTGACATAAAGACCTTGAGACTTGACATAAAGACCTTGAGACTTGACATAAAGACCTTGAGACTTGACATAAAGACCTTGAGACTTGACATAAAGACCTTGAGACTTGACATAAAGACCTTGAGACTTGACATAAAGACCTTGAGACTTGACATAAAGACCTTGAGACTTGACATAAAGACCTTGAGACTTGACATAAAGACCTAGAGACTTGACATAAAGACCTTGAGACTTGACATAAAGACCTTGAGACTTGACATAAAGACCTAGAGACTTGACATAAAGACCCAGAGACTTGACATAAAGACCTAGAGACTTGACATAAAGACCCAGAGACTTGACATAAAGACCTAGAGACTTGACATAAAGACCTAGAGACTTGACATAAAGACCTAGAGACTTGACATAAAGACCTAGAGACTTGACATAAAGACCCAGAGACTTGACATAAAGACCCAGAGACTTGACATAAAGACCCAGAGACTTGACATAAAGACCTAGAGACTTGACATAAAGACCTAGAGACTTGACATAAAGACCTAGAGACTTGACATAAAGACCTTGAGACTTGACATAAAGACCTTGAGACTTGACATAAAGACCTTGAGACTTGACATAAAGACCCAGAGACTTGACATAAAGACCCAGAGACTTGACATAAAGACCTAGAGACTTGACATAAAGACCTTGAGACTTGACATAAAGACCTTGAGACTTGACATAAAGACCTAGAGACTTGACATAAAGACCTTGAGACTTGACATAAAGACCTTGAGACTTGACATAAAGACCTTGAGACTTGACATAAAGACCTTGAGACTTGACATAAAGACCTTGAGACTTGACATAAAGACCTTGAGACTTGACATAAAGACCTTGAGACTTGACATAAAGACCTTGAGACTTGACATAAAGACCTGAGACTTGACATAAAGACCTGAGACTTGACATAAAGACCTTGAGACTTGACATAAAGACCTTGAGACTTGACATAAAGACCTTGAGACTTGACATAAAGACCTTGAGACTTGACATAAAGACCTTGAGACTTGACATAAAGACCTTGAGACTTGACATAAAGACCTGAGACTTGACATAAAGACCTGAGACTTGACATAAAGACCTTGAGACTTGACATAAAGACCTTGAGACTTGACATAAAGACCTGAGACTTGACATAAAGACCTGAGACTTGACATAAAGACCTTGAGACTTGACATAAAGACCTAGAGACTTGACATAAAGACCTTGAGACTTGACATAAAGACCTTGAGACTTGACATAAAGACCTTGAGACTTGACATAAAGACCTTGAGACTTGACATAAAGACCTGAGACTTGACATAAAGACCTGAGACTTGACATAAAGACCTTGAGACTTGACATAAAGACCTTGAGACTTGACATAAAGACCTTGAGACTTGACATAAAGACCTTGAGACTTGACATAAAGACCTTGAGACTTGACATAAAGACCTTGAGACTTGACATAAAGACCTTGAGACTTGACATAAAGACCTTGAGACTTGACATAAAGACCTTGAGACTTGACATAAAGACCTAGACTTGACATAAAGACCTTGAGACTTGACATAAAGACCTTGAGACTTGACATAAAGACCTTGAGACTTGACATAAAGACCTTGAGACTTGACATAAAGACCTAGAGACTTGACATAAAACCTTGAGACTTGACATAAAGACCTTGAGACTTGACATAAAGACCTTGAGACTTGACATAAAGACCGAGACTTGACATAAAGACCTTGAGACTTGACATAAAGACCTTGAGACTTGACATAAAGACCCAGAGACTTGACATAAAGACCTTGAGACTTGACATAAAGACCTTGAGACTTGACATAAAGACCTAGAGACTTGACATAAAGACCTAGAGACTTGACATAAAGACCTAGAGACTTGACATAAAGACCTGAGACTTGACATAAAGACCTAGAGACTTGACATAAAGACCTTGAGACTTGACATAAAGACCTAGAGACTTGACATAAAGACCTAGAGACTTGACATAAAGACCTAGAGACTTGACATAAAGACCTAGAGACTTGACATAAAGACCTAGAGACTTGACATAAAGACCTTGAGACTTGACATAAAGACCTTGAGACTTGACATAAAGACCTTGAGACTTGACATAAAGACCTAGAGACTTGACATAAAGACCTTGAGACTTGACATAAAGACCTTGAGACTTGACATAAAGACCTAGAGACTTGACATAAAGACCTAGAGACTTGACATAAAGACCTAGAGACTTGACATAAAGACCTAGAGACTTGACATAAAGACCTAGAGACTTGACATAAAGACCTAGAGACTTGACATAAAGACCTAGAGACTTGACATAAAGACCTTGAGACTTGACATAAAGACCTTGAGACTTGACATAAAGACCTTGAGACTTGACATAAAGACCTAGAGACTTGACATAAAGACCTAGAGACTTGACATAAAGACCTAGAGACTTGACATAAAGACCTAGAGACTTGACATAAAGACCTAGAGACTTGACATAAAGACCTAGAGACTTGACATAAAGACCTAAGACTTGACATAAAGACCTTGAGACTTGACATAAAGACCTTGAGACTTGACATAAAGACCTAGAGACTTGACATAAAGACCTTGAGACTTGACATAAAGACCTTGAGACTTGACATAAAGACCTAGACTTGACATAAAGACCTGAGACTTGACATAAAGACCTTGAGACTTGACATAAAGACCTAGAGACTTGACATAAAGACCTAGAGACTTGACATAAAGACCTTGAGACTTGACATAAAGACCTTGAGACTTGACATAAAGACCTTGAGACTTGACATAAAGACCTTGAGACTTGACATAAAGACCTTGAGACTTGACATAAAGACCTTGAGACTTGACATAAAGACCTAGAGACTTGACATAAAGACCTTGAGACTTGACATAAAGACCTTGAGACTTGACATAAAGACCTAGGACTTGACATAAAGACCTTGAGACTTGACATAAAGACCTAGAGACTTGACATAAAGACCTAGAGACTTGACATAAAGACCCAGAGACTTGACATAAAGACCTAGGACTTGACATAAAGACCTAGAGACTTGACATAAAGACCTAGAGACTTGACATAAAGACCTAGAGACTTGACATAAAGACCTAGAGACTTGACATAAAGACCTAGAGACTTGACATAAAGACCTAGAGACTTGACATAAAGACCAAGGACTTGACATAAAGACCTAGAGACTTGACATAAAGACCTAGAGACTTGACATAAAGACCTTGAGACTTGACATAAAGACCTAGAGACTTGACATAAAGACCTTGAGACTTGACATAAAGACCTTGAGACTTGACATAAAGACCTAGAGACTTGACATAAAGACCCAAGACTTGACATAAAGACCTAGACTTGACATAAAGACCTTGAGACTTGACATAAAGACCTAGAGACTTGACATAAAGACCTAGAGACTTGACATAAAGACCTAGAGACTTGACATAAAGACCTAGAGACTTGACATAAAGACCTTGAGACTTGACATAAAGACCTTGAGACTTGACATAAAGACCTGAGACTTGACATAAAGACCTAGAGACTTGACATAAAGACCTAGAGACTTGACATAAAGACCTAGAGACTTGACATAAAGACCTTGAGACTTGACATAAAGACCTTGAGACTTGACATAAAGACCTAGACTTGACATAAAGACCTAGAGACTTGACATAAAGACCTTGAGACTTGACATAAAGACCTTGAGACTTGACATAAAGACCTTGAGACTTGACATAAAGACCTTGAGACTTGACATAAAGACCTTGAGACTTGACATAAAGACCTGAGACTTGACATAAAGACCTTGAGACTTGACATAAAGACCTTGAGACTTGACATAAAGACCTTGAGACTTGACATAAAGACCTTGAGACTTGACATAAAGACCTAGAGACTTGACATAAAGACCTTGAGACTTGACATAAAGACCTTGAGACTTGACATAAAGACCTAGAGACTTGACATAAAGACCCAAGACTTGACATAAAGACCTTAGACTTGACATAAAGACCTTGAGACTTGACATAAAGACCTAGACTTGACATAAAGACCCAGAGACTTGACATAAAGACCTAGAGACTTGACATAAAGACCTAGAGACTTGACATAAAGACCTTGAGACTTGACATAAAGACCTTGAGACTTGACATAAAGACCCAGAGACTTGACATAAAGACCTAGACTTGACATAAAGACCTAGAGACTTGACATAAAGACCTAGAGACTTGACATAAAGACCTTGAGACTTGACATAAAGACCTTGAGACTTGACATAAAGACCTAGAGACTTGACATAAAGACCTAGAGACTTGACATAAAGACCTAGAGACTTGACATAAAGACCTTGAGACTTGACATAAAGACCTTGAGACTTGACATAAAGACCTTGAGACTTGACATAAAGACCTTGAGACTTGACATAAAGACCTGAGACTTGACATAAAGACCTTGAGACTTGACATAAAGACCTTGAGACTTGACATAAAGACCTTGAGACTTGACATAAAGACCTTGAGACTTGACATAAAGACCTTGAGACTTGACATAAAGACCTTGAGACTTGACATAAAGACCTTGAGACTTGACATAAAGACCTTGAGACTTGACATAAAGACCTTGAGACTTGACATAAAGACCTTGAGACTTGACATAAAGACCTAGAGACTTGACATAAAGACCTTGAGACTTGACATAAAGACCTTGAGACTTGACATAAAGACCCAGAGACTTGACATAAAGACCTAGAGACTTGACATAAAGACCTAGAGACTTGACATAAAGACCTAGAGACTTGACATAAAGACCCAGAGACTTGACATAAAGACCTAGAGACTTGACATAAAGACCTAGAGACTTGACATAAAGACCTAGAGACTTGACATAAAGACCTAGAGACTTGACATAAAGACCCAGAGACTTGACATAAAGACCTAGAGACTTGACATAAAGACCTAGAGACTTGACATAAAGACCTAGAGACTTGACATAAAGACCTAGAGACTTGACATAAAGACCTTGAGACTTGACATAAAGACCTTGAGACTTGACATAAAGACCTTGAGACTTGACATAAAGACCTAGACTTGACATAAAGACCTAGAACTTGACATAAAGACCTAGAGACTTGACATAAAGACCTTGAGACTTGACATAAAGACCTTGAGACTTGACATAAAGACCTAGAGACTTGACATAAAGACCTTGAGACTTGACATAAAGACCTTGAGACTTGACATAAAGACCTTGAGACTTGACATAAAGACCTTGAGACTTGACATAAAGACCTTGAGACTTGACATAAAGACCTTGAGACTTGACATAAAGACCTTGAGACTTGACATAAAGACCTTGAGACTTGACATAAAGACCTGAGACTTGACATAAAGACCTGAGACTTGACATAAAGACCTTGAGACTTGACATAAAGACCTTGAGACTTGACATAAAGACCTTGAGACTTGACATAAAGACCTTGAGACTTGACATAAAGACCTTGAGACTTGACATAAAGACCTTGAGACTTGACATAAGACCTGAGACTTGACATAAAGACCTGAGACTTGACATAAAGACCTTGAGACTTGACATAAGACCTGAGACTTGACATAAGACCTGAGACTTGACATAAAGACCTTGAGACTTGACATAAAGACCTAGAGACTTGACATAAAGACCTTGAGACTTGACATAAAGACCTTGAGACTTGACATAAAGACCTTGAGACTTGACATAAAGACCTTGAGACTTGACATAAGACCTGAGACTTGACATAAGACCTGAGACTTGACATAAAGACCTTGAGACTTGACATAAAGACCTTGAGACTTGACATAAAGACCTTGAGACTTGACATAAAGACCTTGAGACTTGACATAAAGACCTTGAGACTTGACATAAAGACCTTGAGACTTGACATAAAGACCTTGAGACTTGACATAAAGACCTTGAGACTTGACATAAAGACCTTGAGACTTGACATAAAGACCTTGAGACTTGACATAAAGACCTTGAGACTTGACATAAAGACCTTGAGACTTGACATAAAGACCTTGAGACTTGACATAAAGACCTTGAGACTTGACATAAAGACCTAGAGACTTGACATAAAGACCTTGAGACTTGACATAAAGACCTTGAGACTTGACATAAAGACCTTGAGACTTGACATAAAGACCTAGAGACTTGACATAAAGACCTTGAGACTTGACATAAAGACCTTGAGACTTGACATAAAGACCTAGAGACTTGACATAAAGACCTTGAGACTTGACATAAAGACCTTGAGACTTGACATAAAGACCTAGAGACTTGACATAAAGACCTAGAGACTTGACATAAAGACCTAGAGACTTGACATAAAGACCTAGAGACTTGACATAAAGACCTAGAGACTTGACATAAAGACCTAGAGACTTGACATAAAGACCTAGAGACTTGACATAAAGACCTAGAGACTTGACATAAAGACCTAGAGACTTGACATAAAGACCTAGAGACTTGACATAAAGACCTAGAGACTTGACATAAAGACCTAGAGACTTGACATAAAGACCTTGAGACTTGACATAAAGACCTAGAGACTTGACATAAAGACCTAGAGACTTGACATAAAGACCTTGAGACTTGACATAAAGACCTTGAGACTTGACATAAAGACCTAGAGACTTGACATAAAGACCTAGAGACTTGACATAAAGACCTAGACTTGACATAAAGACCTAGAGACTTGACATAAAGACCTAGAGACTTGACATAAAGACCTAGAGACTTGACATAAAGACCTAGAACTTGACATAAAGACCTTGAGACTTGACATAAAGACCTTGAGACTTGACATAAAGACCTTGAGACTTGACATAAAGACCTAGAGACTTGACATAAAGACCTAGAGACTTGACATAAAGACCTAGAGACTTGACATAAAGACCTAGAGACTTGACATAAAGACCTAGAGACTTGACATAAAGACCTAGAGACTTGACATAAAGACCTAGACTTGACATAAAGACCTTGAGACTTGACATAAAGACCTTGAGACTTGACATAAAGACCTAGAGACTTGACATAAAGACCTGAGACTTGACATAAAGACCTTGAGACTTGACATAAAGACCTAGACTTGACATAAAGACCTTGAGACTTGACATAAAGACCTAGAGACTTGACATAAAGACCTAGACTTGACATAAAGACCCAGAGACTTGACATAAAGACCTAGAGACAAAAGACATAAAGAGACTTGACATAAAGACCTAGAAAAAAGAGACAAAAGACCTTGAGACTTGACATAAAGACCTTGAGACTTGACATAAAGACCTTGAGACTTGACATAAAGACCTTGAGACTTGACATAAAGACCTTGAGACTTGACATAAAGACCTGAGACTTGACATAAAGACCTAGAGACTTGACATAAAGACCTTGAGACTTGACATAAAGACCTTGAGACTTGACATAAAGACCTAGAGACTTGACATAAAGACCTTGAGACTTGACATAAAGACCTAGAGACTTGACATAAAGACCTAGAGACTTGACATAAAGACCCAGAGACTTGACATAAAGACCTAGAGACTTGACATAAAGACCTAGAGACTTGACATAAAGACCGAGACTTGACATAAAGACCTAGAGACTTGACATAAAGACCCAGAGACTTGACATAAAGACCTAGAGACTTGACATAAAGACCTAGAGACTTGACATAAAGACCAGAGACCTGACATAAAGACCTAGAGACTTGACATAAAGACCTAGAGACTTGACATAAAGACCTTGAGACTTGACATAAAGACCTAGAGACTTGACATAAAGACCTTGAGACTTGACATAAAGACCTTGAGACTTGACATAAAGACCTAGAGACTTGACATAAAGACCAAGACTTGACATAAAGACCTTAGACTTGACATAAAGACCTTGAGACTTGACATAAAGACCTAGAGACTTGACATAAAGACCTTGAGACTTGACATAAAGACCTTGAGACTTGACATAAAGACCTAGAGACTTGACATAAAGACCTTGAGACTTGACATAAAGACCTTGAGACTTGACATAAAGACCTTGAGACTTGACATAAAGACCTAGACTTGACATAAAGACCCAGACTTGACATAAAGACCTAGAGACTTGACATAAAGACCTTGAGACTTGACATAAAGACCTTGAGACTTGACATAAAGACCTTGAGACTTGACATAAAGACCCAGAGACTTGACATAAGACCTTGAGACTTGACATAAAGACCTTGAGACTTGACATAAAGACCTTGAGACTTGACATAAAGACCTTGAGACTTGACATAAAGACCTTGAGACTTGACATAAAGACCTTGAGACTTGACATAAAGACCTTGAGACTTGACATAAAGACCTTGAGACTTGACATAAAGACCTTGAGACTTGACATAAAGACCTTGAGACTTGACATAAAGACCTTGAGACTTGACATAAACCTGAGACTTGACATAAAGACCTGAGACTTGACATAAAGACCTTGAGACTTGACATAAAGACCTTGAGACTTGACATAAGACCTTGAGACTTGACATAAAGACCTTGAGACTTGACATAAAGACCTTGAGACTTGACATAAAGACTAGAGACTTGACATAAAGACCTTGAGACTTGACATAAAGACCTTGAGACTTGACATAAAGACCTTGAGACTTGACATAAAGACCTTGAGACTTGACATAAAGACCTTGAGACTTGACATAAAGACCTGAGACTTGACATAAAGACCTTGAGACTTGACATAAAGACCTTGAGACTTGACATAAAGACCTTGAGACTTGACATAAAGACCTTGAGACTTGACATAAAGACCTAGAGACTTGACATAAAGACCTTGAGACTTGACATAAAGACCTTGAGACTTGACATAAAGACCTTGAGACTTGACATAAAGACCTAGAGACTTGACATAAAGACCTAGAGACTTGACATAAAGACCTTGAGACTTGACATAAAGACCTTGAGACTTGACATAAAGACCTTGAGACTTGACATAAAGACCTGAGACTTGACATAAAGACCTAGAGACTTGACATAAAGACCTTGAGACTTGACATAAAGACCTTGAGACTTGACATAAAGACCTTGAGACTTGACATAAAGACCTAGAGACTTGACATAAAGACCTTGAGACTTGACATAAAGACCTTGAGACTTGACATAAAGACCCAGAGACTTGACATAAAGACCTAGAGACTTGACATAAAGACCTAGAGACTTGACATAAAGACCTAGAGACTTGACATAAAGACCTAGAGACTTGACATAAAGACCTAGAGACTTGACATAAAGACCTAGAGACTTGACATAAAGACCTAGAGACTTGACATAAAGACCTAGAGACTTGACATAAAGACCTAGAGACTTGACATAAAGACCTAGAGACTTGACATAAAGACCTAGAGACTTGACATAAAGACCTAGACTTGACATAAAGACCTTGAGACTTGACATAAAGACCTAGAGACTTGACATAAAGACCTTGAGACTTGACATAAAGACCTAGAGACTTGACATAAAGACCTTGAGACTTGACATAAAGACCTTGAGACTTGACATAAAGACCTAGAGACTTGACATAAAGACCTGAGACTTGACATAAAGACCTAGAGACTTGACATAAAGACCTAGAGACTTGACATAAAGACCTTGAGACTTGACATAAAGACCTTGAGACTTGACATAAAGACCTTGAGACTTGACATAAAGACCTTGAGACTTGACATAAAGACCTTGAGACTTGACATAAAGACCTTGAGACTTGACATAAAGACCTAGACTTGACATAAAGACCTTGAGACTTGACATAAAGACCTAGAGACTTGACATAAAGACCTAGAGACTTGACATAAAGACCTTGAGACTTGACATAAAGACCTAGAGACTTGACATAAAGACCTTGAGACTTGACATAAAGACCTTGAGACTTGACATAAAGACCTTGAGACTTGACATAAAGACCTAGAGACTTGACATAAAGACCTTGAGACTTGACATAAAGACCTTGAGACTTGACATAAAGACCTTGAGACTTGACATAAAGACCTGAGACTTGACATAAAGACCTTGAGACTTGACATAAAGACCTAGAGACTTGACATAAAGACCTAGAGACTTGACATAAAGACCTGAGACTTGACATAAAGACCTTGAGACTTGACATAAAGACCTTGAGACTTGACATAAAGACCTGAGACTTGACATAAAGACCTAGACTTGACATAAAGACCTTGAGACTTGACATAAAGACCTAGAGACTTGACATAAAGACCTTGAGACTTGACATAAGACCTTGAGACTTGACATAAAGACTAGAGACTTGACATAAAGACCTGAGACTTGACATAAAGACCTAGAGACTTGACATAAAGACCTAGAGACTTGACATAAAGACCTAGAGACTTGACATAAAGACCTAGAGACTTGACATAAAGACCTAGAGACTTGACATAAAGACCTGAGACTTGACATAAAGACCTAAGACTTGACATAAAGACCCAGAGACTTGACATAAAGACCTAGAGACTTGACATAAAGACCTAGAGACTTGACATAAAGACCTAGAGACTTGACATAAAGACCTAGAGACTTGACATAAAGACCTAGAGACTTGACATAAAGACCTAGACTTGACATAAAGACCTAGAGACTTGACATAAAGACCTTGAGACTTGACATAAAGACCTTGAGACTTGACATAAAGACCTAGAACTTGACATAAAGACCCAGAGACTTGACATAAAGACCTAGACTTGACATAAAGACCTTGAGACTTGACATAAAGACCTAGAGACTTGACATAAAGACCTAGAGACTTGACATAAGACCTAGAGACTTGACATAAAGACCTAGAGACTTGACATAAAGACCTTGAGACTTGACATAAAGACCTTGAGACTTGACATAAAGACCTAGAGACTTGACATAAAGACCCAGAGACTTGACATAAAGACCTTGAGACTTGACATAAAGACCTTGAGACTTGACATAAAGACCTTGAGACTTGACATAAAGACCTTGAGACTTGACATAAAGACCTTGAGACTTGACATAAAGACCTTGAGACTTGACATAAAGACCTTGAGACTTGACATAAAGACCTGAGACTTGACATAAAGACCTTGAGACTTGACATAAAGACCTGAGACTTGACATAAAGACCTAGACTTGACATAAAGACCTGAGACTTGACATAAAGACCTTGAGACTTGACATAAAGACCTAGAGACTTGACATAAAGACCGAGACTGACATAAAGACCTAGAGACTTGACATAAAGACCTAGAGACTTGACATAAAGACCTAGAGACTTGACATAAAGACCCAGAGACTTGACATAAAGACCTAGACTTGACATAAAGACCTAGAGACTTGACATAAAGACCTTGAGACTTGACATAAAGACCTGAGACTTGACATAAAGACCTAGAGACTTGACATAAAGACCTTGAGACTTGACATAAAGACCTGAGACTTGACATAAAGACCTAGAGACTTGACATAAAGACCTTGAGACTTGACATAAAGACCTTGAGACTTGACATAAAGACCTAGAGACTTGACATAAAGACCTTGAGACTTGACATAAAACCTTGAGACTTGACATAAAGACCTTGAGACTTGACATAAAGACCTTGAGACTTGACATAAAGACCTTGAGACTTGACATAAAGACCTTGAGACTTGACATAAAGACCTGAGACTTGACATAAAGACCTTGAGACTTGACATAAAGACCTTGAGACTTGACATAAAGACCTTGAGACTTGACATAAAGACCTTGAGACTTGACATAAAGACCTTGAGACTTGACATAAAGACCTTGAGACTTGACATAAAGACCTTGAGACTTGACATAAAGACCTTGAGACTTGACATAAAGACCTTGAGACTTGACATAAAGACCTTGAGACTTGACATAAAGACCTAGAGACTTGACATAAAGACCTTGAGACTTGACATAAAGACCTTGAGACTTGACATAAAGACCTGAGACTTGACACTAAAGACCTGAGACTTGACATAAAGACCTTGAGACTTGACATAAAGACCTTGAGACTTGACATAAGACCTTGAGACTTGACATAAAGACCTTGAGACTTGACATAAAGACCTTGAGACTTGACATAAAGACCTTGAGACTTGACATAAAGACCTGAGACTTGACATAAAGACCTGAGACTTGACATAAAGACCTTGAGACTTGACATAAAGACCTTGAGACTTGACATAAAGACCTGAGACTTGACATAAAGACCTGAGACTTGACATAAAGACCTTGAGACTTGACATAAAGACCTTGAGACTTGACATAAAACCTTGAGACTTGACATAAAGACCTTGAGACTTGACATAAAGACCTTGAGACTTGACATAAAGACCTTGAGACTTGACATAAAGACCTGAGACTTGACATAAAGACCTTGAGACTTGACATAAACCTTGAGACTTGACATAAAGACCTTGAGACTTGACATAAAGACCTTGAGACTTGACATAAAGACCTTGAGACTTGACATAAAGACCTTGAGACTTGACATAAAGACCTTGAGACTTGACATAAAGACCTTGAGACTTGACATAAAGACCTTGAGACTTGACATAAAGACCTTGAGACTTGACATAAAGACCTTGAGACTTGACATAAAGACCTTGAGACTTGACATAAAGACCTTGAGACTTGACATAAAGACCTTGAGACTTGACATAAAGACCTTGAGACTTGACATAAAGACCTAGAGACTTGACATAAAGACCTTGAGACTTGACATAAAGACCTTGAGACTTGACATAAAGACCTTGAGACTTGACATAAAGACCTAGAGACTTGACATAAAGACCTTGAGACTTGACATAAAGACCTAGAGACTTGACATAAAGACCTAGAGACTTGACATAAAGACCTTGAGACTTGACATAAAGACCTAGAGACTTGACATAAAGACCTAGAGACTTGACATAAAGACCTAGAGACTTGACATAAAGACCTAGAGACTTGACATAAAGACCTAGAGACTTGACATAAAGACCTAGAGACTTGACATAAAGACCTAGAGACTTGACATAAAGACCTAGAGACTTGACATAAAGACCTAGAGACTTGACATAAAGACCTAGAGACTTGACATAAAGACCTAGAGACTTGACATAAAGACCTAGAGACTTGACATAAAGACCTAGAGACTTGACATAAAGACCTTGAGACTTGACATAAAGACCTTGAGACTTGACATAAAGACCTAGAGACTTGACATAAAGACCTTGAGACTTGACATAAAGACCTTGAGACTTGACATAAAGACCTAGAGACTTGACATAAAGACCTAGAGACTTGACATAAAGACCTAGACTTGACATAAAGACCTAGAGACTTGACATAAAGACCTAGAGACTTGACATAAAGACCTAGAGACTTGACATAAAGACCTTGAGACTTGACATAAAGACCTAGAGACTTGACATAAAGACCTAGAGACTTGACATAAAGACCTTGAGACTTGACATAAAGACCTAGAGACTTGACATAAAGACCTAGAGACTTGACATAAAGACCTAGAACTTGACATAAAGACCTTGAGACTTGACATAAAGACCTAGAGACTTGACATAAAGACCTAGAGACTTGACATAAAGACCTAGACTTGACATAAGACCTTGAGACTTGACATAAAGACCTTGAGACTTGACATAAAGACCTAGACTTGACATAAAGACCTTGAGACTTGACATAACCCAGATTGAGACTTGACATAAAGACCTAGACTTGACATAAAGACCTTGAGACTTGACATAAAGACCTTGAGACTTGACATAAAGACCTAGAGACTTGACATAAAGACCCGAGACTTGACATAAAGACCTTGAGACTTGACATAAAGACCTAGAGACTTGACATAAAGACCTTGAGACTTGACATAAAGACCTAGAGACTTGACATAAAGACCTAGACTTGACATAAAGACCTTGAGACTTGACATAAAGACCTAGAGACTTGACATAAACCTGAGACTTGACATAAAGACCTTGAGACTTGACATAAAGACCTAGAGACTTGACATAAAGACCTTGAGACTTGACATAAAGACCTAGAGACTTGACATAAAGACCTAGAGACTTGACATAAAGACCCAGAGACTTGACATAAACCTAGACTTGACATAAAGACCTTGAGACTTGACATAAAGACCTAGAGACTTGACATAAAGACCTAGAGACTTGACATAAAGACCCAGAGACTTGACATAAAGACCTAGAGACTTGACATAAAGACCTTGAGACTTGACATAAAGACCTTGAGACTTGACATAAAGACCTGAGACTTGACATAAAGACCTAGAGACTTGACATAAAGACCTTGAGACTTGACATAAAGACCTAGAGACTTGACATAAAGACCTTGAGACTTGACATAAAGACCTTGAGACTTGACATAAAGACCTTGAGACTTGACATAAAGACCCAAGACTTGACATAAAGACCTTGAGACTTGACATAAAGACCTTGAGACTTGACATAAAGACCTAGAGACTTGACATAAAGACCCAGAGACTTGACATAAAGACCTAAGACTTGACATAAAGACCTAGAGACTTGACATAAAGACCTTAGACTTGACATAAAGACTTGAGACTTGACATAAAGACCGAGACTTGACATAAAGACCTAGACTTGACATAAAGACCCAGAGACTTGACATAAAGACCTAGAGACTTGACATAAAGACCTTGAGACTTGACATAAAGACCTTGAGACTTGACATAAAGACCTAGACTTGACATAAAGACCTAGAGACTTGACATAAGACCTTGAGACTTGACATAAAGACCTTGAGACTTGACATAAAGACCTTGAGACTTGACATAAAGACCTTGAGACTTGACATAAAGACCTTGAGACTTGACATAAGACCCTGAGACTTGACATAAAGACCTTGAGACTTGACATAAAGACCTGAGACTTGTTACATAAAGACCTTGAGACTTGACATAAAGACCTTGAGACTTGACATAAAGACCAAGGACTTGATGACATAAAGACCTTGAGACTTGACATAAAGACCTTGAGACTTGACATAAAGACCTAGAGACTTGACATAAAGACCTTGAGACTTGACATAAGACCTTGAACTTGACATAAAGACCTAGAGACTTGACATAAAGACCTGAGACTTGACATAAAGACCTTGAGACTTGACATAAAGACCTAGACTTGACATAAGACCTTGAGACTTGACATAAAGACCTTGAGACTTGACATAAAGACCCAGAGACTTGACATAAAGACCCAGAGACTTACATAAAGACCTAGAGACTTGACATAAAGACCTTGAGAGACTTGACATAAAGACCTTGAGACTTGACATAAAGACCTTGAGACTTGACATAAAGACCTTGAGACTTGACATAAGACCCTGAGACTTGACATAAAGACCTAGAGACTTGACATAAAGACCTTGAGACTTGTTATAAGACCTTGAGACTTGACATAAAGACCTTGAGACTTGACATAAGACCTTGAGACTTGACATAAAGACCTTGAGACTTGACATAAAGACCTTGAGACTTGACATAAGACCTTGAGACTTGACATAAAGACCTTGAGACTTGACATAAAGACCTTGAGACTTGACATAAAGACCTAGAGACTTGACATAAAGACCTTGAGACTTGACATAAAGACCTTGAGACTTGACATAAAGACCTGAGACTTGACATAAGACCTTGAGACTTGACATAAAGACCTTGAGACTTGACATAAAGACCTTGAGACTTGAATAAAGACCTTGAGACTTGACATAAAGACCTTGAGACTTGACATAAAGACCTTGAGACTTGACATAAAGACCTTGAGACTT
>NC_091152.1:40973831-41016331 GCF_040958095.1 Procambarus clarkii
CCCCTGCACCAGAGTGTTACACACACCCCTGCACCAGAGTGTTACACACGCCCCTGCACCAGAGTGTGTTACACACACCCCTGCACCAGAGTGTTACACACACCCCTGCACCAGAGTGTGTTGCACACACTCCTGCACCAGAGTGTTACACACACCCCTGCACCAGAGTGTTGCACACACCCCTGCACCAGAGTGTTACACACGCCCCTGCACCAGAGTGTTACACACACCCCTGCACCAGAGTGTTACACACACCCCTGCACCAGAGTGTTACACACGCCCCTGCACCAGAGTGTTGCACACGCCCCTGCACCAGAGTGTTACACACGCCCCTGCACCAGAGTGTTACACACGCTCCTGCACCAGAGTGTTACACACACCCCTGTACCAGAGTGTTACACACGCCCCTGCACCAGAGTGTTGCACACGCCCCTGCACCAGAGTGTTACACACCCCTGCACCAGAGTGTTACACACGCTCCTGCACCAGAGTGTTACACACACTCCTGCACCAGAGTGTTACACACGCCCCTGCAACAGAGTGTTACACACACCCCTGCACCAGAGTGTTACACACACCCCTGCACCAGAGTGTTACACACGCCCCTGCACCAGAGTGTTACACACGCCCCTGCACCAGAGTGTTACACACACCCCTGCACCAGAGTGTTACACACACCCCTGCACCAGAGTGTTACACACACCCCTGCACCAGAGTGTTACACACACCCCTGCACCAGAGTGTTACACACACCCCTGCACCAGAGTGTTACACGCCCCTGCACCAGAGTGTTACACACACCCCTGCACCAGAGTGTTACACACACCCCTGCACCAGAGTGTTACACACACCCCTGCACCAGTGTGTTACACACACCCCTGCACCGGAGTGTTACACGCCCCTGCACCAGAGTGTTACACACACCCCTGCACCAGAGTGTTACACACACCCCTGCACCAGAGTGTTACACACACCCCTGCACCAGTGTGTTACACACACCCCTGCACCAGAGTGTTACACACGCCCCTGTACCAGAGTGTTACACACGCCCCTGCACCAGAGTGTTGCACACACCCCTGCACCAGAGTGTTACACACACCCCTGCACCAGAGTGTTACACACACCCCTGCACCAGAGTGTTACACACACCCCTGCACCAGAGTGTTACACACGCCCCTGCACCAGAGTGTTACACACGCCCCTGCACCAGAGTGTTACACACGCCCATGCACCATAGTGTTGCACACGCCCCTGCACCATAGTGTTACACACACCCCTGCACCAGTGTGTGTTGCACACGCCCCTACACCAGTGTGTGTTTCACACGCCCCTGCACCAGAGTGTGTTACACACACCCCTGCACCAGAGTGTTACACACACCCCTGCACCAGAGTGTGTTGCACACACCCCTGCACCAGAGTGTTACACACACCCCTGCACCAGAGTGTTACACACACCCCTGCACCAGCGTGTGTTACACACGCACCTGCACCAGAGTGTTGCACACGCCCCTGCACCAGTGTGTGTTGCACACGCCCCTGCATCAGTGTGTGTTGCACACGCCCCTGCACCAGTGTGTGTTGCACACACCCCTGCACCAGTGTGTGTTACACACGCCCCTGCACCAGAGTGTTGCACACACCCCTGCACCAGTGTGTGTTACACACGCCCCTGCACCAGAGTGTTGCACACGCCCCTGCACCAGAGTGTTACACACACCCCTGCACCAGAGTGTTACACACACCCCTGCACCAGAGTGTTACACACACCCCTGCACCAGAGTGTTACACACGCCCCTGCACCAGAGTGTTACACACACCCCTGCACCAGAGTGTTACACACACCCCTGCACCAGTGTGTTGCACACACCCCTGCACCAGTGTGTGTTACACACGCCCCTGCACCAGAGTGTTGCACACACCCCTGCACCAGTGTGTGTTACACACGCCCCTGCACCAGAGTGTTGCACACGCCCCTGCACCAGAGTGTTACACACACCCCTGCACCAGAGTGTTACACACACCCCTGCACCAGAGTGTTACACACGCCCCTGCACCAGAGTGTTACACACGCCCCTGCACCAGAGTGTTACACACACCCCTGCACCAGAGTGTTACACACACCCCTGCACCAGAGTGTTACACACGCCCCTGCACCAGAGTGTGTTACACACACCCCTGCACCAGAGTGTTACACACACCCCTGCACCAGAGTGTGTTGCACACACTCCTGCACCAGAGTGTTACACACACCCCTGCACCAGAGTGTTGCACACACCCCTGCACCAGAGTGTTACACACGCCCCTGCACCAGAGTGTTACACACACCCCTGCACCAGAGTGTTACACACACCCCTGCACCAGAGTGTTACACACGCCCCTGCACCAGAGTGTTGCACACGCCCCTGCACCAGAGTGTTACACACGCCCCTGCACCAGAGTGTTACACACGCTCCTGCACCAGAGTGTTACACACACCCCTGTACCAGAGTGTTACACACGCCCCTGCACCAGAGTGTTGCACACGCCCCTGCACCAGAGTGTTACACACCCCAGCACCAGAGTGTTACACACGCTCCTGCACCAGAGTGTTACACACACTCCTGCACCAGAGTGTTACACACGCCCCTGCAACAGAGTGTTACACACACCCCTGCACCAGAGTGTTACACACACCCCTGCACCAGAGTGTTACACACGCCCCTGCACCAGAGTGTTACACACGCCCCTGCACCAGAGTGTTACACACACCCCTGCACCAGAGTGTTACACACACCCCTGCACCAGAGTGTGTTACACACACCCCTGCACCAGAGTGTTACACACACCCCTGCACCAGAGTGTGTTACACACACCCCTGCACCAGAGTGTTACACACACCCCTGCACCAGAGTGTTACACACACCCCTGCACCAGAGTGTGTTACACACACCCCTGCACCAGAGTGTTACACACACCCCTGCACCAGAGTGTGTTGCACACACCCCTGCACCAGAGTGTTACACACACCCCTGCACCAGAGTGTTGCACACACCCCTGCACCAGAGTGTTACACACGCCCCTGCACCAGAGTGTTGCACACGCCCCTGCACCAGAGTGTTGCACACGCCTCTGCACCAGAGTGTTACACACACCCCTGCACCAGAGTGTTGCACACGCCCCTGCACCAGAGTGTTGCACACGCCCCTGCACCAGAGTGTTGCACACGCCCCTGCACCAGAGTGTTGCACACGCCCCTGCACCAGAGTGTTACACACACCCCTGCACCAGAGTGTTGCACACGCCCCTGCACCAGAGTGTTGCACACGCCCCTGCACGAGAGTGTTGCACACGCCCCTGCACCGGAGTGTTGCACACGCCCCTGCACCAGAGTGTTGCACACGCCCCTGCACCAGAGTGTTGCACACGCCCCTGCACCAGAGTGTTGCACACGCCCCTGCACCAGAGTGTTGCACACGCCCCTGCACCAGAGTGTTACACACACCCCTGCACCAGAGTGTTGCACACGCCCCTGCACCAGAGTGTTACACACACCCCTGCACCAGAGTGTTACACACGCCCCTGCACCAGAGTGTTACACACACCCCTGCACCAGAGTGTTGCACACGCCCCTGCACCAGAGTGTTACACACACCCCTGCACCAGAGTGTTGCACACGCCCCTGCACCAGAGTGTTACACACACCCCTGCACCAGAGTGTTACACACACCCCTGCACCAGAGTGTTACACACGCCCCTGCACCAGAGTGTTACACACACCCCTGCACCAGAGTGTTGCACACGCCCCTGCACCAGAGTGTTACACACACCCCTGCACCAGAGTGTTGCACACGCCCCTGCACCGGAGTGTTACACACACCCCTGCACCAGAGTGTTACACACGCCCCTGCACCAGAGTGTTACACACACCCCTGCACCAGAGTGTTGCACACGCCCCTGCACCAGAGTGTTACACACACCCCTGCACCAGAGTGTTACACACGCCCCTGCACCAGAGTGTTACACACACCCCTGCACCAGAGTGTTGCACACGCCCCTGCACCAGAGTGTTACACACACCCCTGCACCAGAGTGTTGCACACGCCCCTGCACCAGAGTGTTACACACGCCCCTTCACCAGAGTGTTACACACACTCCTGCACCAGAGTGTTGCACACGCCCCTGCACCAGAGTGTTACACACACCCCTGCACCAGAGTGTTACACACGCCCCTGCACCAGAGTGTTACACACACCCCTGCACCAGAGTGTTACACACACTCCTGCACCAGAGTGTTACACACGCCCCTGCACCAGAGTGTTACACACACTCCTGCACCAGAGTGTTGCACACGTCCCTGCACCAGAGTGTTACACACACCCCTGCACCAGAGTGTTACACACACCCCTGCACCAGAGTGTTACACACACCGCTGCACCAGAGTGTTACACACGCCCCAGCACCAGAGTGTTACACACACCCCTGCACCAGAGTGTTACACACACCCCTGCACCAGAGTGTTACACACGCCCCTGCACCAGAGTGTTACACACACTCCTGCACCAGAGTGTTGCACACGTCCCTGCACCAGAGTGTTACACACACCCCTGCACCAGAGTGTTACACACACCCCTGCACCAGAGTGTTGCACACGCCCCTGCACCAGAGAGTGTTGACAAGTATCACAACTATTTATAAACGAAAATTACTTCCATTTCTTGCAGGATAATAACGGTAAGTTATGAGTGGACAGCTTGAAGAGCTTGGCGCAGCTGTGTCGTGTCAGGCGCAGCTGTGTGGTGTCAGGCGCAGCTGTGTGGTGTCTTGAGCAGCTGTGTCGTGTCAGGCGCCGCTGTGTCGTGTCAGGCGCCGCTGTGTCGTGTCAGGCGCAGCTGTTTCGTGTCAGGCGCAGCTGTGTGGTGTCAGGGGCAGCTGTGTCGTGTCAGGAGCAGCTGTGTGGTGTTAGGCGCAGCTGTGTCGTGTCAGGCGCAGCTGTGTGGTGTCAGGCGCATTTGTGTGGTGTCAGGGGCAGCTGTGTGGTGTCAGGCGCAGCTGTGTGGTGTCAGGCGCATCTGTGTCGTGTCAGGAGCAGCTGTGTCGTGTCAGGAGCAGCTGTGTCGTGTCAGGAGCAGCTGTGTCGTGTCAGGAGCAGCTGTGTCGTGTCAGGCGCAGCTGTGTCGTGTCAGGAGCAGCTGTGTCGTGTCAGGAGCAGCTGTGTCGTGTCAGGAGCAGCTGTGTCGTGTCAGGAGCAGCTGTGTCGTGTCAGGAGCAGCTGTGTCGTGTCAGGAGCAGCTGTGTCGTGTCAGGCGCAGCTGTTTGTTGTCAGGCGCCGCTGTGTCGTGTCAGGCGCAGCTGTGTCGTGTCAGGCGCAGCTGTGTCGTGTCAGGGGCAGCTGTGTCGTGTCAGGAGCAGCTGTGTGGTGTTAGGCGCAGCTGTGTCGTGTCAGGAGAAGCTGTGTCGTGTCAGGCGCAGCTGTTTGTTGTCAGGCGCCGCTGTGTCGTGTCAGGCGCATCTGTGTGGTGTCAGGGGCAGCTGTGTGGTGTCAGGCGCAGCTGTGTGGTGTCAGGCGCATCTGTGTCGTGTCAGGAGCAGCTGTGTCGTGTCAGGAGCAGCTGTGTCGTGTCAGGAGCAGCTGTGTCGTGTCAGGCGCAGCTGTGTGGTTTCAGGGGTAGCTGTGAGGTGTCAGGGGCAGCTGTGTCGTGTTAGGGGCAGCTGTGTCGTGGCAGGGGCAGCTGTGTCGTGTCAGGAGCAGCTGTGTGGTGTCAGGCGCAGCTGTGTTGTGTCAGGCGCAGCTGTGTCGTGTCAGGGGCAGCTGTGTCGTGTCAGGGGCAGCTGTGTCGTGTCAGGGGCAGCTGTGTGGTGTCAGGAGCAGCTGTGTGGTGTCAAAAGCAGCTGTGTGGTGTCAGGAGCAGCTGCATGGTGTCAGGAGCAGCTGTGTGGTGTCAGGAGCAGCTGTGTCGTGTCAGAGGCAGCTGTGTCGTGTCAGAGGCAGCTGTGTCGTGTCAGAGGCAGCTGTGTCGTGTCAGAGGCAGCTGTGTCGTGTCAGAGGCAGCTGTGTGGTGTCAGGAGCAGCTGTGTCGTGTCAGGAGCAGCTAAAGTCCCACCCTTCACGAAGCTTCACTCGTGCAGATGTACCGCTGCGCCTCCTAGCGCCAGATAGTCCATAATTACCTCAAACAGCTTTGTCTGTTCCATTTTAGTCGTCTCGTCTGGTACCTGTACGGTACTGGAAGGTCAAGTTGTTATCTGGGTCCTTCCTGTCACTCTCCTGCTGAATGATTGGTCCCCGCGGTGCAGCTGGGAGCGTTCCCGACTCGCAGTTGGGAATTCTGGGTTCGAATCACAGGATGGACGGAAATGGTTGGCCACGTTTCGAATCACCTAATGCATCTGTTCACCTAAGAGTAATCTTGAGCAGACAAATGATTAAATTTAACTTAATTTTAAATAAAATTCATTTACCTTCATCAGTCTTATTTTCTTTGAACACACATTTTTCTGAATACAAATGTTAGTTATTATTATTATTATTATTATTATTATTATTATTATTATTATTATTATTTATTATTATTTTTATTATTATACCAAATGTCTTAACTGATATTACTTATTTATCTTTCAGGGAATTGCAATGAATGTGGAATAATAGAAAAAACATGAAAATTACGATTATTCAATATCGACTTCTGTCAGCACTGCTTATCTATTGTGTTCAGACATACATCTCTACTTCAGTATGATATACATCTCTACTTTAATGTGATATATATCTCTACTTATGTGTGATATACATCTCTACTTTAGTATGATATACATCTCTACTTTAGTATGATATACATCTCTACTTTAGTATGATATACATCTCTACTTTAGTGTGATATACATCTCTACTTTAGTGTGATATACATCTCTACTTTAGTGTGATACACATCTCTACTTTAGTGTGATATACATCTCTATTGGTACAGAAGTTTACCAGTGATCTGGTACAGGAGTTTACCAGAGATCTGGTACAGGGGTTTACCAGTGCTCTGGTGCAGAGGTTTACCAGTGCTCTGGTACAGAGGTTTACCAGTGCTCTGGGGCAGAGGTTTACCAGTGATTTGGTACAGAGGTTTACCAGTGCTCTGGTGCAGAGGTTTACCAGTGATCTGGTGCAGAGGTTTACCAGTGCTCTGGTACAGAGGTTTACCAGTGCTCTAGCATGGAAGCTCTCTACTAATCTGGTATGCAGGTTTACCTCTGACCTGACATTTAAAGGTTTACTGCCTGAACGAAATGTCAGCACTGTGGAGAAATGCCCGAGAGACCACTGGAACATTATCTAACACAGTACACAGTTACAAACCCATATTAAGATTTCAACTTAGATTCAACAGAGCAGAAGAAGTTGTTAAACACATGTGGCAAAATCTTACTGAAGCGACCATACGAGTCATAAATACTCATACTACGCCCAAGTAAAACAGAAACAAGTAACACTTAGTGGGCCAGCCAGAGACTTAGGGCCCGCGCAGGAATATCCCTGCAAAAAAAAAATGCCTGAACCATTATGGATAGAACGCCAACTCTGCGAGGAACGATCTCCTCACTGCCCCGACCTGTCCAAGTGGCCAGTTAAACAAATCTGGTTCGGGCTGTGTTTATCCTGGACACTAGTTAGCTGCCATGTAGTGACAGCATGTACCCGACCTCTACCTCTGATGTATTCCTGGTGGTGTGTGGTCGTCTCCCCGCTGTAGTGAGCGGGGTTCGACCCCAACACTGCTCCTGCATCACAGTCGCCTTCACACACCCAACTGTTAAATGTCAGTCATGATAAATATACATACATATCTATATAAATAAAAATGGAAATGTTCGTTTGTTCAAAATCGTTTATCTCTGAAAGTTCTTCACCGATTGCGTTGAAATTTTCACACTAAATTGTTCCATTCGCATCCGAGCGTGTTTTTATATATACTATATAGATCTCACGTCTGTGACGGGGGGAAAACATGTTTTTTTTCGAAAAACTGCTTTTCATGTGTTTTTTCTTAAGAGGGAAATCTTCGAAACGTCTTTACTGATTGCTTTGAAATTTTGACACAACGTTGCACGTGTTTTTTATATTCCTACTATATAGATGTTTCTACTTGTCAGAGGTGTGGCATGATTTTTGGAAAAACTGCGCCATCTTTTGCACGTAATAGCAACACATGCTGTACTAAGTATGTTACGATTCCATTTCAATGTTTTCGATTGCATTGAAAAATTAAATTTTCATTGATTTCAATTTATTTTCATTTTGATTTAACTATTTTGTGTGACATTGCGCTGGAATATTACTGCTTACTGAACTCGCTCATTTAGGTGAATTAACCACTACAGTGGAACATATTGCAAGGTAAAATAATTCAATATAATATTCCTTTCTTTATTTTACGCAGTCTTAATAAGCTGATGTTACGGCCCTCTCGGGACGCAACGGGGTTCTTACTCTGATGTTGTTAGAGGAAGTTGTATCCGACCCCAAGCCAGTAGAGGCTTTCAAAGGATGTGATCCGTGATGCAAGTAACTTAAAGGGGGTAGGGAAAGAAAGTTAAGAACTTAAGACTATAATTCACCATCACCAAATAAATAAATAAGATAAAGGAGTGCACAGGGGGATGGGTATAAACACTTATTTACAGGGGAAATACACTGTAGTCTTCTGCTGAAGACTATGGATCCTCGCTCTAGGTGCTAAATCCTCGGTGCTTCTTCGTGGCCTCACAACAAATCCTCTAGGAAGCTGAGCCTACCCTGGCCACAGGTCAGCCAAAACACAGGTCCACTGGGGGCACCGCCGTGGAGGCCGTCAACCACACGTCCAGCTGGTCTGCTGGCAGGTTCCGGATCAGCAAGGCTGGTCAGGCCACTCCACGAACCTCGTGTGACACCACAAATCACTTTCCTGTCCTCAATACCCCAGTGGATGATCGTCTCCAACAGTCGGTCCCGGGTAATCCTTTTACTGCCACTCCACTGGCAGGGTAACACACCACAGTGTTCTTCCGGGGGGACGACTTCACAACTGCTGCAGCAAAGTACAAGGTATGGAGACGGCTGCCTCGGGTAGACTGACTCAACTTCCATCACAGCAGTCCCAGGTCGGCTCTGTAAACAGACACTTCATCAATAACTGGGACACACTAAGGCACCTCACTTACAGGCTCAGACACAAACGCCCACCTATCCACTCCATAGATGGCGCTGGTGTCTGAGCACCACCTCACCAGAGGTCAGCAGCGGCTGTGTTGAGCGCTGAACAGGACTGGAAACTGGCCCTTGTGGCCGGTATTCGCCGTCCTCACCAGGTGTCGTCGTCCATTTGGCGGGGGTTTCGGGAGCTGACCCACAGATGGCGCGGTCGTTACTGCTCCGTGCTCGGACGCTGGATCCGGGTTCGTAACAGCTGACTTGCGTTATGCAAAAATATATTGCACCTTAATGCATTTATCAGTGACATTAGTACGTGTCACTATTCCTTACTTCCCTAATTAATTACAAGTAAAATAATTTACGCTCGAGATTACTTTGAACGTTCTGCGCATGCGTGTCTGAGCGATAGTGAAAAAGGAGACGCCATTCCTACTAAAGACCCCATATTAAGAGCGTGCAAGAGAGAGAGAGAGAGAGAGGCGGCCATTGCATTTAATTGGCCAGGAGCGCACCATTTAAAGGACCACAACGATTACTGGTGCCTGCTGTGACTCCATCAACGATCATACGCTCGTTTCCGCGAACACCTATACGGTTAAGTGGTTTTAATTAGTTGCATTGGAGCTCTGTACATAATTTTTACCATTTGTTCGTCTTTATGTTGCTGGCCCTCCTCTAACCACAACGTAAGTTCCTCTGTGAACTAAATTTATTCCCTTATTAAGAAATCGTTGTATAATTATTTGATCATAGGCGTCCTTTACATTTTACTGGGTTTACCGCCCTTGCCAAGTGCGCTTGAGGAGAGATCAACTCCCCGCGCCACGCGTGTTGCAGGACGCATGTTCACCTCACACGTGTACAACATTTCTCAATCACAGCTAAGAAGTTGAAATTATTTTAGTACATTTACTAACCCTACTTATCTATGATTGAATTTCAGACAATATTCATTTCTTATGAGTTTATTATTCATGCCATATATATTTAGTGTATATATTTCTTAACAGTTTACTAACAGATTTTATATGAATGATTATTTTATCTCATGCGATTACTGCATTATTACTGCCATTAATTAATTTTATTTTACCATATTACGGTAGTATCTTGAGGTACCTTTGCCTCTAATTATTATTACATAATCGATTTAATTTAATTTACATTTAGTTACTTCAGTGAAGAACCAACACTGAAATCATGTTTGGGATATATTAATCTTTTGGCATGTAACCCCCCATTTTGGGTGAGTGAATTTGACTCATAATATACACTCCCTTTAATATTCAATGTATTATTACTTAAGAACATCCATAGGACACTAGTTCATGGAATTAATATCAAGCCACTTGCTCTACCTAGTTTTCCACTTGTTCACAAACAGTGGTGGTCCTTCGTAGCTATCGAAAATAGTATCAATTTAAATGATTTAAATGAGTCAAGTTTTCCTACATGCATCGGACGAGGGAGTGGGAAATGGTGGGAAGGACGAGGGGACGGGAGGGATAGTGGGGAGGACGAGGGGACAGGGGAGGGGGGGGGGGAATAGTGAGGAGGACAGGGGAAGGTTGCTGTGGCTCAGCAACACGTGGCCGGGTACAGCTCATGTATGTATATATACACACACACACACAAATATATATATATATATATATATATATATATATATATATATATATATATATATATATATATATATATATATATATATATATATATATATATATATATATATATATATATATATAATTACTTTATTATAACTTTAGTTTCTACTCATGTACACTCTAGGGTTGGTGTATATAAAATGTAAAAAATAGAGGAAAATTAAGGAGAGAGATTAGCGAATACTCATTGTTCGCTGACGATGTTCTGGACGAAACTACTTTTCTGACTCCTAATGTCTTCATCCCACTCTTTATGTGGTTCTTCCAAAAGATGCAACTTAATCTTCCGGCGGGAAAGTGGCCTCTTGGTGGGGTTAAGAGGCGCTGGAAAGGTGATTACCGTCTCCCTCTCTCATGGCGGCCTTCTAATAGCTGGTGTTAGCAAGAGTGAGAGACCACTGCTCCATTGTGGCCGCCCATGGCAAATACAACTCAGTGGTGTGCTGCCTGTCAGAGGGCCGGACCTGCTTCCTCTCCAGTAGGTCATACACCATGGAGAACAGTTTGACCCAGTACCACCCCGATCCTCGGGATGGTACTGGGTCTGACTGGTACTAACTATTTACTGGTACTGGGTAAATAGTTACCCCATACTTCATCTTTCTGCCATGTCAGGAAAATCAACATTTCCCCCATCCACTGGGCCAACATCTCATGTTCCGGACCTACACAGACTATTTCTCTAACTTCCCTCACCTTCTTATCACCTGGGAGGCAAATGAAGTGGTTTCTGGCTCTCTTCCACTCACCTCTGTTACCACTCACAATACAACAGATACCCTCTGGGTGACCTCCTCTAATATGTACTGTAACTCCTCTAATGCAATTCCAGCCCGTTACAGTTGGAGTTCTGTTCAGTTCAATACAGTGCCTTTAGTTCAATACAGTGTCTTCAGCCAATACAGTACCTTCAGTTCAATACAGTGCCTTCAGTCAATACCGTGCCTTCAGTCAATACATTGCCTTCAGTCAATACAGTGCCTTCAGTTCAATACGTTGCCTTCAGTCAATACAGTGCCTTCAGTTCAATTCAGTGCCTTCAGTTAATACAGTGCCTTTAGTTCAATGCAGTGCCTTCAGTTCAATACAGTGCCTTCAGTTCATTTCAGTGCCTTCAGTCAATACAGTGCCTTCAGTTCAATACAGTGCCTTCAGTCAATACAGTGCCTTCAGTTCAGTGCCTTCAGTCAATACAGTGCCTTCAGTTCATTTCAGTGCCTTCAGTCAATACAGTGCCTTCAGTTCATTTCAGTGCCTTCAGTCAATACAGTGCCTTCAGTTCATTTCAGTGCTTTCAGTCAATACAGTGCCTTCAGTTCAATACAGTGCCTTCAGTAACATGACGACATTACTAGGCTCTGGTTTTTCATCTTGAAAAACATAATTTAATAAATGATTCACAACATGGTTTTACAAATAACCGTCCATGTTTAACAAATTTGCTATCATTTTATTCCAGCATAGTTGAGACAGATGATATAGGTAAGGTTTGTGATGTTGTGTACCTAGGTTTTAGCAAAGCTCTTGATACAGTGCCATATGAAAGACTGATTAAAAAGATACAGGCTCATGGTATTGGGGGTGCTATAATAAGATGGATTAGGGCATGGCTATACCGAAGGGAACAAAGAGTTTCTATAAGTGGGTTAAGTCAGAGTGGGAAAATGTTGTAAGTGGAGTACCTCAAGGCTCTGTCCTGGGACCTCTGTTATTCATAATATAAAAATTATTTACATTCAGGTTTGAGCAGCAATATTTGCAAATTTACCGATGATTAAAAAATCGGGAAGGTAATAAACACGGAAAAAACTCACTATCACTTCAAGTCGATCTAAATAGGGTTTTGAAATGGGAAAAAGATTGGCTGATGTAGTTTAATACTCACAAATGTAAAGTTTTAAGGCCAAGTAACGATGATAGAGTTACAAGATATGAGCTAGATGGTGTTGAGATTGCGAAGACGGATTGGGAAAGGGATCTGGGAGTTATGATTAGTAAGAACTTTAATCCATAAAAAAATGCATAAATGTTCGTAATAAGGTAAATTAGGACACGGGGATTTATCAATCGAAGCGTTGGCAATAGGACACCTGGTGTTGTTCTTCAGCTATATCTTGCTCTGGTTAGGCCCCATTTAGATTATGCAGTTCAGTTTTGGTCGCCATACTATACGACGATATTAATCAGTTCCCAGTTGTGGGGAGATTTTAAAGGGAAGCATCCAGGCAGACAGGTGTGGCCGAGTCTGCAGAGTTTCTCACGCTGCTCCGGACAGCAGTGTGTGCTGTATATCTCTGCTAGACGTGTTCAGACTCATGAATAGGTATTTTGAGCTTCTGTAGATTTTGGGGGTTTTGTTTCCAATGTCTTCAGTACCTGTGGATCAATGCCACGAGGCGTCTGAAAATGTGATGGTTAGTGTAATGTATTGTTTTACTGTTTTGTTATGCTATGTTCCGTGCAACGAATGGTTTGCACAAATTCCATGCAACTATTACACATGTACTTTAAACTCGTTATGTCATTCATCACTCTGTCTTCAGAGTTCACGGACCACAATTATAGTTAACACTGTAATAGTGAAGAGTAGTGTGGAAGACCACAACGCTTGAAGAGGTCAAGCTGTGAGCTCCTCACCGTGACGGACACATGATGCTTGAGCGCTCTAGATGGCGGCATATTCCCCCCTCTCTTCTCTCCAGTACCTCTCTCCTCTCTAGTACCCCTATTCTCTCTAGTGTTTTAGTTTTTGAGTCAACCTTGTCCTTTGTTTGTTAATGTTGGAGGTGAGTAACTTTGTATTTATGTTAATGAAGGAATGTTGAGGCTTAACGTATCTGCATGTGACGCAGGCACTTCTGCTGGCCCAACCTGTTCCACTCTCTAGCCAGCCTATTCCACTGTCCACCCAGCCTATTCCACTGTCCACCCAGCTTATTCCACTGTCCATCCAGCCTATTCCACTGTCCATCCAGCCTATTCCACTGTCCATCCAGCCTATTCCAATGTCCACCCAGCCTATTCCACTGTCCACCCAGCCTATTCCACTGTCCATCCAGCCTATTCCACTGTCCATCCAGCCTATTCCACTGTCCACCCAGCCTATTCCACTGTCCACCCAGCTTATTCCACTGTCCATCCAGCCTATTCCACGTTTAAAATAACTGAACCCGTCCTTAGGTTAGGCTCGTTAAAACGGCGGCCGAACCCAAAGACGTATCCAGCAATTTTTAACGTACTGTGTATTTAAACAGTTTTCTCTCATGCATAAACTAATATTATTATAATACCTTTGAGTTTTATACATATAGTTAGGTGTATGTTAGTTTAGGTTCTGTTAGTGCTTATGTGTATCTGAAGTCTGCGGATATTAACAGAGGTGTAATTAAACAGACGTCGCCAGCGAAGCCCCGTTCGAGAAATAATCGAACGAAAGTTGTCAGTCGTGTTAAGCATTTTTCATTCATAAACGTGAAGTTTGGCGGTTTAATAGACTGAACACTTCACATAAAGGCAGTTTTTTTTTTTTTTTTTTTTGTATTTTCTACCACAGACGTGGCCACACATTTACAATGCTAACCAGCATATATACATTTTCTTCTGTCCTCCATGGACAGGGTTAGAGAAGTGTTAAACATACAGTTCAAGGGGTTATTAAACACTCAACCACAGAAGGTGATTCGGTGCTTTTAAAATGCTAAGCTAACCTACATACGTAAATACATAGATACACAGATTTACGTATGCCCTACATAAAGCATTAGATGTGTTTTTTACATAGTGTCATTAATGTACATTCACAAAGGTGAAATGTAATTCTGATCAGCTTCCATATATGCTTTATACCCATACATATACATACACACACACACACACATACATATATACACACACACATGCATTCACATACATTTGTCTCATTTACCCTGACAGGGTGAGGTAGCTGATAAAGAAACTAGTGTGCAATTAAGCACTTAATCACTGAAGGTGATGAAGGTGCTTTTACAAGCTCAGGTTATATAGTTACATCATATATATACATTGTATGATTGATATATTACATGGTCAATTTTGGATACAAGTCCAATATATCATCAAGTATTCCAGTACTCATATAGTAACTACAGAGTTCAGCATACCTTAGCCCAGGAGGGCGAAAGTCAGTCAGTATGGGACATTCTACAATATAATGTTCAAGAGAGTGCATGTTTTCTCTTTCACAAAGTTGACACATTGTGTACTCGACATTTGGGTTTTGAGAAAGCTGCCAGATACGTCGATATTCCAGGCGTATTCTGGCCACTATAACATCACATTGCCGGGTTCTTGTTCTATTAGTCCCATATGTGAATGTCTCCTCACGATATCTATCATAATATTTAATGCTACAACTTTCAGGTCTTTGAGAATTTGTTAGGTCGGTGAGATTTTCATTAGATATTTGTTTAAGTATTCTCTTTTTCACTGCTAATGAAACACCCATATCAATTTCTACCACTGGTTTTCTGCAGGCTGACTTAGCAAGCATATCAACAGTGTCATGCCTTGAGATGCCAACATGTGATGGTATCCATAGGAATTTAATCTCAAATCTGTTTTCTTTGGCAGCTAAAACATTCATTCGAATATCACTGATTATTTTCTGGGTGTCACTACTATGTGCGTTCAATGCCAGGAGTGCACTCTGCGAGTCACAGTATATAAGTCCACTGCCTTTGTCTTTTAAAAATTCAGTGGCAAGGTATATGCCTGCAGGTTCGGTTTGAGTTGTACTTGCCCAGTCATTGACGCGCTTCATTGCTGTATGTACGAGAGAAGATTGTTCAAATATGTTACATGCACATCCGGCACATCGTCCACCTTCTTCTACAGAGCCGTCGGTATAGCACTGATACACATCGTTACCCATACTCTGAGTACTTTCAGTGATGCTTTTCAGTGTTAACTGTTTTAATAATGTAGTATGCACACTATCTTTCTTGGGCGCATTTACAAAATCAACTGATAGATCCCAGTTATCCCATGGAGTAATTGGCTGATTAATCATTAGTCGAGTTGGGTACATATTTAATATTTTGATGGAGTTGGCTACCTTGTAGAACCAATATACATAATCAGATTTCGTTCTTCTCAGGTGAGAAGAACGTCCTCAGGTCTTCTCAGGTGTGAAGACCTGAGAAGTTCTTCTCAGACCTCAGGTGAGTGTAGCATATTAGAAAGTTTAGCTTGAAACTTTATGTGTTGTCTAGATCTATTCAATGCCTTCACGCCGAAAACTGTGCTAATAGACAAGATTCTCTCACTTATGGTAGGTAATTTTAACTCTGCTCTCATGTTAACTATTCTCCTGGACTTTGGAGCCCCAAGGATGAGACGCATAGCTTCATTTTGCAAGGTTTCAAGAGATTTCAGCTCTTTGCCAGTATACAGTGTGAGATGTAGAGCATTGTAGTCAATCACAGAGCGTATAAATGATACATAAAACATTCTAGCAAGTCTCACGTTAAGCCCATGATTGACACCAACAAGGACCCGCAAGGGCTTTAATCTCTCCCAAAGTCTCCTCTTGAGAGAAGAAAGGTACCCAGGGTCGTTATTGGGGACACGAAGGTATCTGTAAGACTCGCAGTTCTCAAGTGCTCGCCCATCTATATGATAATTGGGTGGTGGAATACCACATGGAATGAGGGCACGAGTTTTCTGTACAGAGATAAGGAGGCCACATTCCTCAGCTCTAGTAGCAAAAGCGTCGAGCAGAACTTGCATTCTAGGCTCGGTGGCAGCCTGTAAACATATATCATCAGCATAACAAATGACAGTGTCTTCATTATTAGTTGGAAGATCTTTAATAAGTTTATGCATCAGAACGTTGAACAACAAGGGACTGAGGACCCCTCCTTGTGGAGTTCCCACTTCAAAGTGTTTGCTCTCTGTGCTTTTAACACCATTAAACAAAACATATGCTGTTCGATTAGACAAATAGCCCTTTATCCATTTCAGTAATTTTCCTTGTATTCCCAGCTCGGCAAGCTGTTCCAGTATGATTTCTCTGTTTGCTGTATCAAAAGCTGCTGCTAGGTCGATGAAGACTGTTTGAGGGAAAGCTTCAATATGTGCGAAGTACTCAGCAAAACAGTGTTGTGTACTGAGCCCAGGCATAAATCCAAACAGTTGTGGTGACAGGTGCCCCTGTATACGATACATGAGTCGGTTTAGAACAATACGTTCAAGCACTTTACAAACACACGATGTTAAAGATATGGGTCTATAATTATCTGAGTGTGGTTTGGGGATAGGAACAATGACACTCTTTGTTCAAGCATCAGGTAATACTCCTTCACGTAAACTCATTCTGTACAACACTAATAGTGGATTACCTGGTACGTGTGAGACTAATCTCAGTAGCCTGTAAGTAATACCATCCTCTCCAGGAGCAGTTGATTTTCCCATCTTTAGTGCATGATTTAATTCCCATTCAATTACATCATTAAGGTCCGACACGTCGATAGCTGTACAGGCAAGATTGATGGTTCGTTGTCTGTTGGGGCGTGTGTCATCAAGTTTGTGCTGTATGTTAATTGGGAGTGAGTCGTAGCTCGATGTTATTGCCCATTGATCAAGGAGGATGTTTGCTTGTTCTAGTGGGCTGTGGTGCAGCGGTTTGGTTGGGCTGCTTCTAGAGATTTTTCGTATCTTTTCCCAAACTTCAACAAGTGTTGTTTGCTCATTTATACTTTGTAGGAACTCTTCCCAATGTTTATTACGTATGACGTTGCTCATGTCTCTCACCTCTCTATTTGCAACTAGAAATGCATGCAAGTCACCTTGTGCTTTGGTTCGTTTGTACGCATCTCCAAGTTGCTTTACTCGTTCATGTTCTTTAACAAATACGGGGTCAAGGACCCACTTGGGTGGTGGTAGGTGTTGCCCACTTCTGCTAGGCTTACGACCTGTTCCCCAACACACCCATGTGTCATAGTAGGTAGTAATCGTATCAACGAGATCTCTGGAGAAGGCTTGTACATTCGTTATTCTGTAATCCTGATACCATTTTGATATACAATTAATAAAGTGGTCATGCAAGCTATATGGAATATTCATTTTCCGTCTCTGATTTCTATTAGGTACATCACACTGTACCTCATAGGAAGCAGAAACTGCATAGTGATCACTAACCAAGTGATTTACCAACGAACATTCCATCCTATCTTGCACAAGGTTTCTACCCATTACATAATCAAGTCTGCCTCCCAATAAATGAGTTTGGGTATCCGTAGTATACACGGTTAATCTGTTGTCATAAACATATTTGATAAATTGGCATCCATTATCGTTGTTAGTACTGTCTCCCAGTGTAATATGTCTAGCATTAAAATCTCCCATGTATATTGTCAGGATTGGCTGCTTGCTCCTTGCAGGGTGCGGTCACGGCGTTGGCGCTCTCTCAGTTGTTGGCTGACGTCTGGTGCGAGCAGGTCGCTGTTCTTGGTGTGTGGTGTGCCGGCTAGCCTGTGGGGGCAGCTGGCATTATGGCGTCTTCGGTGACGCGGATTCGGAGGGTGGATTCTGCAGGATTGGAGTTCTCGGCGGCTGCTGATTGGGCGTTGGTGGAAGTGACGCTTTTGGATGTTTTCCAGGTGGACCTGCTCACTGTTTACGGCCTTGAGAAGATCTCTGACAAGCGTGTGGTGATCAAGTTCTCTGCCCCTGGTCCATGTCAGCGTTTTGTGAGTGATTTTGCTGGGCGTTCTCATCTGCTCCCGGGCTCTGCTGGTACTGTGGAGGTGTCGGACCGGTGTGTGGCGCCGACGTTTGTCAGCATCCATGGAGTTCCCTTGGACTTTCCCGAGGAGGTCCCTCGCACCTGCTTCTCTCGGTACGGTACTGTATTCACTCACCGTATAACCTGCCTCCGCTCAGGCCGCCTGTCGGGCTTGAGGACCAATGTGCGGACCCTTGGCATGCGCTTGACGCGTGATATTCCTTCTCAGGTCAAGTTCTACGGCTTTAACATGCGGGTTTTCTATGAGGATCAACCACGCACCTGTTTTCGGTGTGGTTTGCGAGGGCATCTTGCGGCCGGTTGCACTGCTTCCGGGATGGGGGAACCAGCTATCTTCCAGGAGGGCCCCCCTTGGGGGTTGGGGGGGCCAAGCCAGGTGGTGCAGAGACCGTGTTTGTCCCCCGCGGCCCCTCCTCGTTGTTGGTGCCTTCTGCTTCGACTGATCCTACTCCGGCTGTTCAGCAGTTTGACCCACCTGGCTCGTTGGTGTCTGATGTGGCGCCCCCACTTCCTGTGCACGTCGTCACTGCGGAGGTTCATCGGGCTTCAGATGTTGCTGCCATGGAGACAGGTACTTCTGTGGAAGCTGCTCCATCGTGTGTAGGTGGGAGTGGCGATCCTGCAGGCCCTTCGTGTGGGGTTGCTCCTTCGTCTGGTGGCCGTTCATCCGACGTGGTTGCTGCTGCTCCGGAGGTGCTGCGGTCCTCTCGTGGCTCTAGAGGGCCTTCCCCGGTCGCGACGTCGGACCAGCCCCGTCGTAAGCGGGAGGCACGGGCGCGTTCCTCTGACAAAGGTCCTCCCATTAAGCGAGGGGGGTCTACTGCTGTGGCGTGCGCCCCTCCTCCTCCCTCTGGTGGCCTGATGTGGTCTGTTGCACCCGGGGCCCCCTCTGGGGGCAGTGACGCCCCAGAAGCAGTTGCGGTTGATCAGTGGGTGGTGTCCTCTGGTGTGGAAGGTCCTGGACGGGATGCGCTGACGTTGAAGTTTACAAAGTCTACTAAGTGTGCGAGCGCCGACGTTCCTGTGGGGCCTTCCTCTGCAGGGTTGCCAGATGGTGCGCCTACTGTTCCTACTGCCTCCCATGTGGGGGGCTCTGCTCCACCTTCTACGGGGGCTATGAAGTTGGTGGGGTCCTCATTGCCTTCCTGATGGCGCCCTCTCTGACTTGTGCGACGCTGAATGTGCGTGGATTGCGTGACTTGGCTGTACAGATGGGCTTGGTGACTGTGCTTCGTGAGCAACGTGTAGATGTAGCCTTTTTTCAGGAGCATAATGTGCGTGACTTGAGTGCTTTGTCTGGGTTGACTGATGATTTTCATGTAGTGCTTAATCCACCGAGGATGTCCTTTGGAGGCACGCTGATGCTGTTCTCCCGGAGGGCGTCCATTTCCGTGCTTCACATGGAGATGGATGAAGATGGCTGGGTGTTGTTCGCTCGTGTGCGGTACCTCGGGGTGGAGATTCCCTTATTGACTGTGTATGCTCCTTCTGGCACGGCGCGTCGCAAGGAGAGGGAGGAGTTTTTCCAGGGTGGGCTGTTACACTTCTTGCGTCATGACACAAGGGACATGGTTTTTGGGGGTGATTTTAATTGTGTCACTCTCGCACGGGATTGCAATAGTGCGCATCCGCAGAACGTTTCTCGGGCGTTGGTCTCCACCTTACAGAGTTGTGGGTTTCGTGATGCTGCTCTCATGTTTGGGTGGGATTTGGAATTCACCTTTGCTGCGCGAGGGGCGTGTTCCAGGCTGGATCGTTTTTATGTTCATGGGCGGGAGGGCTCTGTTTTTGCGTTTCGTACAGTTCCTGTTGCCTTTTCTGATCATTGTTTGGTTGTGGTGCGTGTTGCTGTTCATAGTCAGGTTCGTTTGGGGAGGGGTTGGTGGAAGTTGAATTGTCAGTTGTTGCGTTGTCCTTGGGTGCATGAGGCGTTTCGTGGGTGGTGGGTGGGGCTTGTTGCTCGCAAGTGCGAGTTTTCGTCTGTGTTGGACTGGTGGGAGTGGTGCAAGGTGAAATGCAAGTCCTTTTTTGTTGTGGTTGCGAGGCGTGAGGCGGCAGGGCGGTTTGGTTTGTTGCGCTTTCTTCAGGCGCGGTTGACTCGGTTGTATGTGTTGCTAAATGGTGGGGCTGATTGTTTTGATGCTATTTCGGTGTGTAAGGAGCGCATTTGTGGTTTGCGGGAGGAGTTGGCAGAAGGGGTTCGGGTGCGGGCTCGTGTTGACGAGCGTGTGTCTGGTGAACGGCTTTCTCCTTTTCTTTTGCGAAAGGAGAAAGCCCTTCGGGACTCGGTTCTTTTCACCGGTCTCCAGTGTCCGGACGGTTCTGTTTTGTTTAACACGGATGGGGTCCTGTTGTATGTGCAGCAGGAATTGGGAGCGCTGTATGGGGAGGTAGGGGTGGATGAGGATTTGGCTGCTTTCTTTTTGCGTCACTGCTCTCCTGGTTTGTCGGCTGCAGGTTGTTCCGCTTTGGTGAGGGACGTGTCGTCGGCTGAGCTCTGGGATGTGGTGCGGTCTTTCTGTTCCGGCAGAGTGCCTGGCTCGGATGGGCTCCCTGTGGAATTTTATGTGACTTTCTGGGATGTGATTGGGGAGGCTTTTTTGGAGGTGGTGCGATTTTGTTTCCTGACCTGTTCCTTACCCGCATCCCATTATGATGGGGTTGTGAGGTTGCTTCTGAAGCCAGGTGATTTGCGTTTTCTGTCGAATTGGAGGCTGATCACCCTGTTAAATGTTGATTATAAGGTTGTCTCGAAGTTGCTGGCAGGTCGGTGTCGGGATGTTATTGGTTCTGTGGTTTCGGTTGAGCAATTTTGTGGCATTCCGGGTAGGTCTTTGCTTCAGTGCAATGCTCTTTTACGTGATGTGCTTCTGTGTGCCTCTGAGCTTCGCCTACCTGCGGCGATGCTCAGCTTAGATTGGTCGAAAGCATTCGACCGTGTGTCGATGGGCTTTGTGCTGCAGGCTATGGAGAGGTTTGGGTTTCCTCCGTTGTTTCTTTCTTGGGCTCGTGTGTTGTATGCCCGCTGTCATAGTCGTGTGTGCATTAATGGTTTTTTTAGTGCCCCCTTTGCCGTTCGCCGCTCGGTGCGGCAAGGGTGTCCCTTATCTATGCTCCTTTATGTTATTTTTCAGGAGCCTTTGTTTCGTGCGGTTAAGTCATGTGCTTTGGTGGGTCCTCCGAGGCTGCCTGCTGGTCTCTGTTTACCGATCTGTGGGTATGCTGACGATACGATTCTGTTTGTGGCGACCGATGGCTCTGTGGTTGCGGTTCAGGACCTTGTTCGGCGTTTTCAGCTGGCCACTGGGGCCCTTGTTAATAGGGATAAGTCCTGTCTGATGAGGCTGGGGAGCTGGACCTCCCGTTCGATGTGGGCGGGGTCGTGGTTTCCAGTGGTCAGGTCGCTTCGGGTTCTCGGAATTACTTGGTTTAGCTCGTATGCCCAATCCTTGGAGTGGAATTGGGATGCGGTGTCTCGGTCGGTTGAGGTGGCGGTTGGTTTGTTATCCTCGCGTCCATTGACGGTTTATCAGCGGGCGATTGTTGTTACTAGCAAAGTTCTTTCGAGGGTGTGGTTTTTGGCTCAGTGCTTCCCCCTGGATCGGCAGCGTGCTCATAGGTTGGAGTGCAGAGTCTATCGGTATGTGTGGTGTGGGAAGTATCATCCGGTTCGTCGCTCCTCCATGGTTTTGCGGGTGGAGGAGGGGGGTGTTGGCATCCCTGATGTTTTTACCAAGGCATTGGCTTTGTTTTGGGTGTCGTTGCGTCAGTATTTGGGGGTGGGTGGGGGCCTCGGTGCGCTTGGGATTTATTTCTGTTCTGTTCGGTTTAGCTATTTGCTTGAGTTAGGGGCTGGGTGTGAGGTCGCCTTTTGTACACCTGCTGTGTATTGTTGGGATTCTGCGGAAGCTCTGTCGTGTTCCAGGGTTTTTGTCCCTGTCGTGTCGGGGTGGGGGGGGGGGTTTATGGGATTCTCCTTCGTCGTGTGAGCCATCGGGTTGAGGGTTTGTTTCCATGCTGGGATTGGGGGGGGATTTGGTCGGTCTTTGGTGGGCGGCATTTGGCTCCGCAGCAGCGGGACTTTCTCTTTCGGATGCTGCACGAGTCCTTGCCGTCGAATGATCGTTTGTGTATGCTTGGGTTGCGTTCTTCCGCGACATGTGCACATTGTGGATTGGTTGAGACGCAGTTACATGTGTTTTATTTTTGTGAGAGGGTACAGGGTTTAGTTGCTTGGTTGCGTGATGTGATTGCGGTGTTCTGTGGGCTCGGGTTTCAGGGGGAAATTTTACGGTTCCTGTTTCTTTCGTTTCCTCAGGGCTCCGGACGGCTTCGGAACACTCTGAGTGTCTTGATTGAGGATTATGTGTTTTGCGTGTGGGTTGGGCGTTTGGAGGGCTATGGGGTTCGCCAGATTCTGGGTTTTCTGCGGGGGCGTTTGCGTTTCACATGGTGGTGGTTGCGGCGTGCTTTTCCGGTGAGGTTTGCTGATTGGTTCACTGACGCGTATGTTCAGGGTGATGCTTTGGGGTTGGTGGGGGGTCGGGGGTTTGATTAGTGTTTTGGTGTGGTGTCGATGGATTTGGGGGGGAGGGCTTCTTGGGTCATTTGGGCGTTTGGGTTGTGGGTATTCCCCCTGCCCCCTGAGGGCTTCCTCGGCGGTGCGTTGTGTGTGCCTGCGCTGTGCTTTTGTGTTGCTCCTTGTGTGTGTGTCCTTGTTGTGTGTGTTTTGTGTTCCTTTGCCGGATCCTGCGTGTTCCGCTGTTTTTTTTTTGTGTGTGTTTGTTTATTTGTGTGGGCGTTTTTTGTGGTGTGTATGTGTATGTATCTTTTCGTTTGTTCCACCGGTTCCTGCGTGCTCCGGTGCTGTGCTCCTGGTTATGTGGGCTTCTGCCTTGTGTGTGTGGCCCTTTTGGGTACCTTTATCCGTCATGCTTCATGTAATTTTTCCCTTGTGTTATTTTACTTTATTTTCTTTTCTTTTTTATGCCGCTGGCTTATTATGTGTAGCTGCTCTGTGTGAGCCTTTGTGTTCTCTCTGTTACTCATGTGGATCTTGTGTTATGCATGATTGGATTTCTTTTTTATGTTGTATTCTTGTACAAAAAAAAAAAAAAAAAAGGGGAAAACGTCTTCATACTCTTGCATTTGTTCTGTATAATGTTTGTTGTCTTAAGAGTTCTTTGGGTTCTTTACTGTGTACTTTGTCAGGCTTTGTATCTTTTTTATTGTGTATATTGTACTTTTATAAATAATAAAAAAAAAATGTATATTGTCCCATGATTGTCTAGATCTGGGAACAACGTTACATTGAGTTTCTGGCTTCTGGCATATACGTTGAGGAATGAAAAGTGGCCTGCTGTAGTTTGTACATGAAAGTGATGGTACTGTGTGTGTACATTGTGTGACGTGCTCACAAGAATGTGCGGTAAATCACTTCTGACGTATGTTAATAGGCCTGTGGCGTTACTGTTATTATAGGATGCATACCCTCTGATCTTTGGTGGGGTTTTGTTTATCATGTTGGACGTGTAGGGCTCCTGTAAAGCAATTATATCTATGTTGTTACTGGTAACATATGCAATTAGGTCATTCAGTCGTTTGTTGATGCTACGAATGTTCCAGCTGAGAAACCTAATGGTCCTTGTGTCAACAGCAGCCATCGTCTTGGTGTTGTTCCTCCCTGGGACTGGTGGTCCCATTGTTGTCCTCGTCCCACTTACACAATGTGTCAATAAGTGACTCTACGACGTAAAGAGCCACACCAACCTGGCGTTTGGTGTCGTCAGGAACATCTGGTGACATCATCAGTTTCTTGATCACTGAGCAACTCGGGATGGTCCGCGAATGAATGCTCTCTGTAAGTCGCATGGCATAATTACTGTCACGCAGAATATTATCTTTTTCATTCTCGTACTTGGCTTGAGCGCGTTCCTTAAGGTCATGAATCATTTTAAAATATGTTGATGCAGGTCGACTTCCTTTTCCAGTTAATGTTTCTGTGTCACTATCACTGCTGTCATCCCTGAGTTGACTGACGACGTCGCTGCCACCGCCTCTGTTGTCGCCTCTGCTGTCGCCGCTGCTGTCGCCGCTGCCGCTGCTGCCGCTGCTGCTGCTGCCGCCGCCGCCGCCGCCGCCGCCGCCGCTGCTGCTGCTGCTGCTGCTGCTGCCGCCGCCGCCGCCGCTGCTGCCTCCACCGCCGCCGTCACCACCACCACAGGAACCTTTACCAGCGCGTCCCACGGCTGTGACACAGCTGCATGGAGGCTGCTGTATCTCTTGTGGAGGAGCCTGACGTAGCGCCTGTATAATTTCAGTCAGTTCAGCTACCTGTGCTTGCAAGGTTGCCAACTGTTCTTTAACTGTTGTATCAGGCTGTTGTGTGTTGTCAGGGGCGTTGCTGGTACTGTCACCACTATGGGGTGGGTCAACAGTACTAGAGCCAGCATCAGTAGACACTTGTTGTGTCTCGGGCACTTGCCTCCTTGTGCCAAGGGAGGCTGGCCGCTTGGTACAGTCTGAGTGCCAGATGGTGACTCCCTCCATACCACATCTGAAACACTTCAGCGGCAGTTTAGACGGAGCCACAGATTCAGGATGTTGCCCTGCTTCTGTTGCAGTGTTCTGTTGCTCCTGTTCCTGCTTTCTTTGGTCTCTGGTCTTCTTATACTGACAGTTCTTCAGTGGATGAGGTTCGGAACAGAGAGCACACTTGGGTGTGGGGCACCGGCAGTGCTTAGCTATGTGGCCACTGCCACAGCACTCGTAACACTCCACAGGGTTCGGCTCCCACACCCTGAACGTGCTGGGGCGCGCATACAACCCACCAAACCAATGCCGGTCAGGTGGCTGGTCAGGCTTTTTCCAGACTATGACTATTTGATCAGTAGGCTTACCATTCATGGTCAATCTTCGTGCTCTGTGTACCCCGTCTAATTCATAGGCCCACTCTAGTGGATACCCGTGACTGTACCTGTAGACTAGGTATTCATCCATCTTCTTGTTCCGTGTTGGATTATCTAGAGGGGAGAGCTTTACATCACCTATTTTCCCTTGTAGAAGAGCCTCCACAACCTGCTGCTTCTCTCTTGAAACATACACATATGGAGAGTTGACATGTGGACGTAGCACGCCTGCAGAGCCAGGTGGGTACACCACGCTCACACCTTCACAGACGGATTAGTTGATCAAGAAAGAGGTTCTGCTGGGGCAACAGTTTACACTAACAACCATGAAGCTTACTGGAGCATGAACAGTGGGTGCAGTGGGTTCCACTGGAAAAAAGACATCAGCAAAGAGAGAGAGGAGAGCAACAGAGTGCAAAGAAGAAACAAAGGTGAAGAAATAACACAGCACGCTAAAAAAGCACAGAGTCAGGATCAGGGTCAGCGAAGTCAGAGTTAGGGGGCATGGGTAAACTGAGTAAAGAAGGAGGGAAAGAAGCGGGAGGACGGACCAGAGGTGGACGAGCAGGGTCTGGAGGAGAAGGAAGGGGAGGAGGAGGGGACAGAAAGAGGGGAGCACATCTCAGCAAGGGCAGTAACCGAGATGGAACTGGGGGCTAAAGAAACCCCCTACAGTGGGAACAGGGGACACCGCCACCGAACCGGGAGGGGAAGGAATGATAGAATCAGAGTTAGGGGGTGAAGAAGAAAGCAAAGCTTTCTTACCGACAGGGGAGGAGGAAGGAGAGGAGCCAGGTTTCCACTTCTGACTCAAATATACGGGCGTCCCAGCAGCAACGTACCGGGCAACAGACTCCAGTGTCTCGATAGGAGAAGAAGAGCGAGAGCGAACAACACAACCATCAGGAGAGCGATGGACGTCGGCCCGCACAGTCAGGCGGCGTGGAGAGCCAAGAGACGGAGGAGAAGGACGTGAAGGAGGACTAGAAGGAGAGGAAATAGAAGACACAGGAGACGTGACAGACTGGGTAGAAAAAAGGGGAGCCCTAGACAGAGAACCAGGAGGGGGGACCCTTCGGGACAGAACGGAGGGAAACAGGGTAGGTGGTGGTGGGCGTGTCCTGGTCTAAGGCTCGGAAACGGTTGTGAGACTGAGGAAGGTGGGAAGGACGAGGAGAGGAAGAGCGCACCACGCGAGCATAGGAGACACCAGCGAAAGAGGGGAGACAATGAACTTGGCGCCGAGCCTCAGGAAAAGACAAACGGTCCCGGTGCCTCAAGTTGAGGACGGCCGCCTCAAGTTTGTAACGAATACACGCACGGGAGAAAGTAGGGTGGGCCTCACTGCAATTGAGGCAGCGGGCCTGAAGAGAAGTGCACTCCAACTTAGAGTGACCCTCGCTTCCAAACAGGGGACAGAGAGAGACAGGACTAGAGCATTTGAGGGTACCATGCCCAAACTTCCAGCACTTACTGCAGAGCCGAGGAGATGGAGTATACTCCTGAACGGAGCACCTGGCACCAGCAAGAATGACAGAGGATGGAAGGTTCCTACCATCAAAGGTAACCTTCACAACCCGAAGAGGCAGACGGCGATGACCACGAGGGGGACGAGTAAATGTATCCAACTGGAGGACAGAATGACCCTGGGCCTCGAGGACATGCTTGATATCCTCGTGGCAGTCCCTGAGATCCCTAACACCGGTCGCAACATGGTGCGGGAGGAGAACAGTGCCAACACTGCCATTCAATCGGGCGTTCTTCGAGACCTGAACAGGGGTTTCACCAAGGCAGGATAAGGCGGCCAAGCGAGTGGCCGCATCCCGAGAAGGAGCAGCAACGACACAGGTACCAAGACGAGCGGGGTTGAAGGTGACAGAGGCATCTACGGAATCGACAAGATGCCTATGAAGGGAAAAATCGTCAGGAGGAGTTGAGTCCAAAGGTTGGAGGTCAAAGTACTTAGTCCATGTAGCAGGACCAAGCAAAGCATGGAACGAAGTAGGATGGGAGGGAGTATACGAGAGCGGCCGTGGTGGGTACGGCGATGAGACCCCGTAGAGAGAGATGGGTCGAAAGGTGCAGTAGTCGCAAGAAGAGATGGAGCCGTGCAAGGGGACTAGACGGTCACCACAGCAGGCTTGGGGCTCGACCCAACCACAGAGGAGGGAGGGGAGCAAGGAGGAAAAGTCCGGTCTGGGCCTAAACCGGGCTCTGTAGCGGAGGCTACAGATCCCGGTCTTCCAGGACGGTCCGACTCAGGGGCCTGGTCGCCCACCCCATGAGCCTGGTTAGGAGTAGTCAAGTAGTCATCCATATAGCAAACCAATATATAAGGGATGGGACCCGGAACCAAGGGATACCACTTACCAGGGCAGCCAGGGAGGCTGAGCGCGGGCCAGTGCAGGAAGGGTGTGTCGTCCCCAGCGGTGCTCCCCCTTTTCAACAGGGGAGTCCTACTACTTCGTTCACTCTCCCACACTGGTGCTAAGACCCCAGTCCCCCTATCGCCCTAGCCTGGACACCCAACCATCCACTCAGGGCGGCCTCTCACAGGCGACCCCTCCAGGGGGGTGGTCCGATGGCTCACGACGCCCCTACATGGTGCCCTTCAGCACGTACACCACCCAAAGAGGGGGCAGGAGAGGGGGCACAGGCAACCCACACATGTCCCAGGGAGGTGTACGTGAGCCCCTCACCACGGCAAGGAGGCACCACGGAGGGGGGTAGCGCAAAAAGCATTACAGGGGGCACAAAAGGTCTTTATCAGACCTCGTCTTAGATTATTACATAAACAATTTCATCTATCCTTCACACCTTATAATTACAATGTCAGCTAGTTACAGAAAAAGTGCTATTTCAAGAGCTATATATTTACAGTAAGTCATCATACATTAATGGTAGGTCTTATCGCTAATAGATAATAGTTTGATTAATGGAGATATTACAGAGTCATAGGGGAGCTTCTGTTTATTATTAGTCTTCACAATACACTACTTGTTTCTGAATCTCATATGTCGTTCATCTACTGGAAGTGAAATATGGATACAGTGCAAGGATTTAAGTAATTTATCCATGGTAATAAGATAGGTTGCTATATCATACGGAGTGAGCTCAGATTTATCTCCAAATGGCTCAATTTTACTACAATCCAAGATATAGTGTTCGAGTGTGTGTCCCTGTCTTTGTCCATACACTTTACACTTTACTTCATCTAGATCCCTATACATGCCGAACTGCCAGAGATACTTGTAGCCAAGTCTTATACAAGCTGTGACAACATCTAGTTAGTGTACTTACTTTGTTACTTGCCCCATACACATGTTTTTCTTCACACATTTCATTGTGATCAACAATGAACCTGCTAATTCCAGTTTACACTGTTCTACTTTCTTCAAATTCATCTAGGAGTTCTCGTCTAATGACACTTTTATGGGACCTAATTGATAACTCAAGATTTCGTTCAATACTGTCTTTATTTACTGCAGCTTTAGCAAGGGCGTCAACTTTGTCATGTTCCTGCAGGTCAAGATGAGAAGGAATCCCCTTCTAGAAAGGGGATTCCATTACAAAGCACCATCCTGCTTTGTAATGTCCCACACTCTGCGGTCTCACTCATTCTGACTGTCTCCTCCGGCAGGAGGAAATCCAAAAGATGACGGCAACCACTTTCTCCATCACCACACCACAACAAGCAATCCCACTAACGGTCGAATTATCAGTCTTACCCTGGAATTCCGGGAACACACACGTGATTCCCTCACCATCGCCCTGGAGACGCTGCACTCAGCCTCTGAACACACCACCTCCGGCCCAGCCTGCAGCCTCCACCAAGATCACCCTTCTACCTGTTCTGGTTCACCTCGCCGACCAAATGGCGGGCATCAACATTGCCTGCTACATCCACGTCATCAACAGGCTGCTCGTCGAAAATAGACTTTCGACAGCTGCTGTACCCGATGACCTTTTTCTAGCTTCCACAACTGCTACTGGACTCTCTGCCCCCAGGAGATCCCTGAGGCAGTCGAACCCCAGGGGAGCCCTCATCGTCCGGCCACAGCTACTCTGCAGTCCCCAAGCTTGTCCTACTGGCAAGGACGGCAGCAGCCCCCAGGACAGCTGACCAGGACGATCCCGAGGACTCGACCGACTTCGAGGACTCGAAGGACTCCGAGGACTCGACCTACTCCGAAGACAAACCCAAGGAAGCTGATCACGATGACTCGACCAACTCTGATGTTTCAGGCGATGTCACCAGCTCTTCTGCCCCTCGTATGGCTGCTTGGGCACCATCTCACCCTCGGGATCCCACACCGGCACCAGCCAGACTGACAGGCTCCCATGCTGCCTCCTCCGGCATATATCTGACATGGCCGCGTAATTTCCAAGACAAACAGCATAACTCCACAATCCACAACGACTACTGGGAACTCAAGTGCAGGGAACTCAACCCCTGAAGATTTAGTTAGGTGAGTACAATAAGGTGAGTAAACATGCACACACACACATGCACGCACACATAACAGGACACTGGAGAGTAGAGAAAGATACCAGAATGCCAGGAATGAATATGTCAGGATGAGAAGAGAGGCAGAAAGGCAATACGAAAATGACATTGCAAGGAAGGCAAAGACTCAGCCTAAATTGCTGCATAGCCACATCAGGAGAAAAATAGTAGTAAAGGAACAGGTTATGAAATTAAGGATAGGGGCAGAAGAATTCACTACAAACGACAAGAAAGTATGTGAGGAACTGAATAAGAAATTCCAGGAGGTCTTCACCTTAGAGCAAGGAGAAATCCCAGAAATAAGAGAGGGAACAGCTAACCAGGAACCACTGGAAGAGTTCGAGATTACCAGCGAGAAGTAAGAAAGTTTTTACTAGAGCTGGATGTGACAAAGCCTATAGGCCCTGATGGAATCTCCCCTTGGATACTAAAGGAAGGAGCAGAAGAACTGTGCCTACCACTCTCCATAGTGTATAACAAATCACTGGCAACAAGGGAACTGCCAGAAATTTGGAAAGCAGCGAACGTAGTCCCGATATACAAGAAAGGGGATAGACAGGAGGCACTGAATTACAGCCAGTGTCCCTAACCTGCATACCATGCAAGCTGATGGAGAAGATTGTGCGAAGAAAGCTAGTGGAGAACCTGGAGCGAAAGAACTTTGTAACACAGCATCAGTATGGGTTCAGGGATAGCAGGTCCTGCCTCACAGGGTTACTTGAATTCTAAGACCAAGCAACAAAAATAAGGCAAGAAAGAGAAGGGTGGGCAGACTGCATATTTTTGGATTGTAAGAAAGCCTTTGATACAGTGCCACACAAGAGGCTAGTGAAAAAGCTGGAGATGCAGGCTGGAGTGAAAGTGAAGGTACTCCATTGGATAAAGGAGTACCTAAGCAACAGGAGACAACGAGTCAGTGTGAGGGGTGAGGTCTCAGATTGGCGAGATGTTATGAGTGGAGTCCCGCAGGGGTCAGTCCTTGGACCTATACTGTTTCTGATATATGTAAATGATCTCCCAGAGGGTTTAGAATCGTTTCTCTCAATGTTTGCCGATGAAGCAAAAATTATGAGGAGGATTGAAACTGGGGACGATAATAGTAGGCTACAAGATGACCTAGACAGACTGAGTGAACGGTCCAACAAATGGCTGTTGAAGTTCAACCCGAGTAAATGCAAAGTAATGAAACTAGGCAGTGGAAACAGGAGGCCAGACACAGGATACAGAATGGGAGATGAAGTACTTAATGAAACGGACAGAGAGAAAGATCTAGGAGTTGATATCACACCAAACCTTTCCCCTGAAGCCCACATAAAAAGAATAACGTCTGCGGCATACGCGAGGCTGGCTAACATCAGAACAGCATTCAGGAACCTGTGTAAGGAATCATTCAGAATCTTGTATACCACATATGTAAGACCAATCCTGGAGTATGCGGCCCCAGCATGGAGCCCGTACCTTGTCAAGCACAAGACGAAGCTGGAAAAAGTCCAAAGGTATGCCACTAGACTAGTCCCAGAACTAAGAGGCATGAGTTACGAGGAAAAGCTGCGGGAAATGCACCTTACGACACTGGAAGACAGAAGAGTAAGGGGAGACATGGTCACAACCTACAAAATCCTCAGAGGAGTCGACCGGGTAAACAAGGATAAACTATTCAACACTGGTGGGACGCGAACAAGGGGACTCAGGTGGAAACTGAGTATCCAAATGAGCCACAGGGAAGTTAGAAAGATATTTTTCAGTGTCAGAGTAGTTAACAGATTGAATGCACTAGGAAGTGATGTGGTGGGGGCTGACTCCATACACAGTTTCAAATGTAGATATGATAGAGCCCAGTAGGCTCAGGAATCTGTACACCAGTTGATTGACAGTTGAGAGGTGGGACCAAAGAGCCAGAGCTCAACCCCCGCACGCACAACTAGGTAGCACACACACACACACACACACACACACACACACACACACACACATCGATATAGACGTTGAACTGACCAGGTTCTCTTTCACAGTTTTACTCTGGCTGAGTGTTGCTGGCGGGAGTCGACCTCTGGCGTGGAAAAGTTTCGACTATTCCTCCGCCTGTTCTCGTTGTTTTATTCATTCACTGTAAATCTCAGTCATAACGATTGGGCCGGACCTCGGGCGGTGGCACGGCGCTCTGAGTGACTGGTAACTTGTGGTGTCAACTGACTATGAGTGACTGGTGACTTGTGGTGTCAACTCACTCTGAGTGACTGGTGACTTGTGGTGTCAACTGACTATGAGTGACTGGTGACTTGTGGTGTCAACTCACTCTGAGTGACTGGTGACTTGTGGTGTCAACTGACTCTGAGTGACTGGTGACTTGTGGTGTCAACTGACTCTGAGTGACTGGTGACTTGTGGTGTCAACTGACTCTGAGTGACTGGTGACTTGTGTCAACTCACTCTGTGTGACTGGAGACTTGTGGTGTCAACTGACTATGAGTGACTGGTGACTTGTGGTGTCAACTGACTATGAGTGACTGGAGACTTGTGGTGTCAACTGACTATGAGTGACTGGTGACTTGTGGTGTCAACTCACTCTGAGTGACTGGTGACTTGTGGTGTCAACTCACTCTGAGTGACTGGTGACTTGTGTCAACTCACTATGAGCGACTGGTAACTTGTTGTGTCAACTCACTCTGAGTGACTGGTAACTTGTGGTGTCAACTCACTCTGGGTGACTGGTGACTTGTGGTGTCAACTCACTATGAGTGACTGGTAACTTGTGGTGTCAACTCACTCTGAGTGACTGGGGGTTATGTTGCCTATGAATGTTGGGTCCAATCAGTGGAGGTCATCGGGTCGTGGCATTCACATGTGACCGCTGTCAGTCAGTTGAGGCTCCATGCCAGGTGAGTCAAAATTCCGTTTTTTTTTTTTTTTTTTTTTTGAGACTGCATATGTGTCATAGCTACAAATTTTTTTACACATTCACTTCCATGTTAAAATATTTTAAATGTTTTGGATACAATAACTTTAATGTTTTTTTGTGGCCCACGTATTATATGTATGTATGTATGTATGTATGTATGTATTTATGTATGTATGTATGTATGTATATATATATATATATATATATATATATATATATATATATATATATATATATATATATATATATATATATATATATATATATATATATATATATATATATATATATATATATATATTAAAGTTAACCAGTTGGTATCTACGGTACTATCTTGATGTTTGTGTTGTATATCACGGTCCTGCTGCATTAGGAAGTCAACACACGGGAGCATAGTGATGACTCTCATGCTAATATTAGTCTCCAATATACTAAAATAATTCACATGGTCAGGAATTGGTTCATTAATAACCTAATTTAACTTCCATCTGTTTACGGTTGTGATGACCTCTAGGCCGAAGCTTCCGGATGATTTCCTCGGTAAAGTTAACTTGAAAATAAGAAAGTTTATTTCCGAATCAGTAAGATTCAGTTCGCAATAATAAGAATATGAAAATAAGGGAAACGGATAAAGACATATTGACCTAGTTGAGACATTTCTTATTTACCTCCATCTAAAGTCATTAACATGTTGGACTGAGGTATTATCTGTCTAAACTGGTCTGTTATGTGTAGCAGGAGCAAATAAGGATCACTTGCAAGTTAATAAAGTTCTCGTAATCATAATTAAGATTTACATCTTAAAAAAATACGATTCGTGCTCCCAAAACGTTGGTTCACGCTCCCTTTACAACGGTTTGCGCTCCCATCACGATGATTCACAGTACTGTGACGATGTCGACGCCATCTGTTGAGCACACTCGACCCAATTTTCTATTCCCCGGTGTAAAGCTCTGATCATATTGACACCTGTGTAGTTTCCCTCTTACTATTCTATTGTACCTCCACAGAAGTGATGTAGGTGGTACCTTGGTCGACAGGAATGAGTTCACTCTGAACTCAAGAGGAACAAGTGGGATGAGTCTTTGGAGACTGATTCCTCTGTGATACCTAGTGAAGTATTGGTGATTGGACCGACGTAACCCGGGATGACCAAGTTCAGTTACGAGATGGAATTAATGTCCGTCTGTCCTGTATGTTAAGGCTTCTTATAGTTGAAGACTTTTAGAGGACACCAGTCAGAGTTGCTGGAGACCCGTCAGTGTGTTGCTGGAGACCAGTCAAGGTGTTGCTGGAGACCGGTCAGTGCTGCTGGAGACCAGCCAGTGTGTTGCTGGAGACCAGTCAGTGTGTTGCTGGAGACCAGTCAGTGTGTTGCTGGAGACCAGCCAGTGTGTTGCTGGAGACCAGTCAGTGTGTTGCTGGAGACCAGTCAGTGTGTTGCTGGAGACCAGTCAGTGTGTTGCTGGAGACCGGTCAGTGTGTTGCTGGAGACCAGCCAGTGTGTTGCTGGAGACCAGTCAGTGTGTTGCTGGAGACCAGTCAGTGTGTTGCTGGAGACCAGTCAGTGTGTTGCTGGAGACCAGCCAGTGTGTTGCTGGAGACCAGTCAGTGTGTTGCTGGAGACCAGCCAGTGTGTTGCTGGAGACCAGCCAGTGTGTTGCTGGAGGCCAGTCCGTGTGTTGCTGGAGACCGGTCAGTGTGTTGCTGGAGACCAGCCAGTGTGTTGCTGGAGACCAGTCAGTGTGTTGCTGGAGACCAGCCAGTGTGTTGCTGGAGACCAGCCAGTGTGTTGCTGGAGGCCAGTCCGTGTGTTGCTGGAGACCAGCCAGTGTGTTGCTGGAGACCAGTCACTGTGTTGCTGGAGACCGGTCAGTGTGTTGCTGGAGACCAGCCAGTGTGTTGCTGGAGACCAGTCAGTGTGTTGCTGGAGACCAGTCAGTGTGTTGCTGGAGACCGGTCAGTGTGTTGCTGGAGACCAGCCAGTGTGTTGCTGGAGACCAGTCAGTGTGTTGCTGGAGACCAGTCAGTGTGTTGCTGGAGACCAGTCAGTGTGTTGCTGGAGACCAGTCAGTGTGTTGCTGGAGACCAGTCAGTGTGTTGCTGGAGACCAGCCAGTGTGTTGCTGGAGACCAGCCAGTGTGTTGCTGGAGGCCAGTCCGTGTGTTGCTGGAGACCGGTCAGTGTGTTGCTGGAGACCAGCCAGTGTGTTGCTGGAGACCAGTCAGTGTGTTGCTGGAGACCAGCCAGTGTGTTGCTGGAGACCAGCCAGTGTGTTGCTGGAGGCCAGTCCGTGTGTTGCTGGAGACCAGCCAGTGTGTTGCTGGAGACCAGTCACTGTGTTGCTGGAGACCAGTCAGTGTGTTGCTGGAGACCAGCCAGTGTGTTGCTGGAGACCAGTCAGTGTGTTGCTGGAGACCAGCCAGTGTGTTGCTGGAGACCAGCCAGTGTGTTGCTGGAGGCCAGTCCGTGTGTTGCTGGAGACCAGCCAGTGTGTTGCTGGAGACCAGTCACTGTGTTGCTGGAGACCAGTCAGTGTGTTGCTGGAGACCAGTCAGTGTGTTGCTGGAGGCCAGTCAGTGTGTTGCTGGAGACCAGTCAGTGTGTTGCTGGAGACCAGTCAGTGTGTTGCTGGAGACCAGTTAGTGTGTTGCTGGAGACCAGTGTTGCTGGAGACTAGTCAGTGTTGCTGGAGACCAGTCAGTGTTGCTGGAGACCAGTCAGTGTGTTGCTGGAGACCAGTTAGTGTGTTGCTGGAGACCAGTGTTGCTGGAGACCAGTCAGTGTGTTGCAGGAGACCAGCCAGTGTTGCTGGAGACCAGTGTTGCTGGAGACCAGTCAGTGTTGCTGGAGACCAGTCAGTGTGTTGCTGGAGACCAGTCAGTGTGTTGCTGGAGACCAGTCAGTGTGTTGCTGGAGACCAGTCAGTGTGTTGCTGGAGACCAGTCAGTGTATTCCTGGAGACCAGCCAGTGTGTTGCTGGAGACCAGCCAGTGTGTTGCTGGAGACCAGTCAGTGTGTTGCTGGAGACCAGTCAGTGTGTTGCTGGAGACCAGTCAGTGTGTTGCTGGAGACCAGTCAGTGTGTTGCTGGAGACCAGTCAGTGTGTTGCTGGAGACCAGTCAGTGTGTTGCTGGAGACCAGTCAGTGTATTCCTGGAGACCAGCCAGTGTGTTGCTGGAGACCAGCCAGTGTGTTGCTGGAGACCAGTCAGTGTGTTGCTGGAGACCAGTCAGTGTGTTGCTGGAGACCAGTCAGTGTGTTGCTGGAGACCAGTCAGTGTGTTGCTGGAGACCAGTTAGTGTGTTGCTGGAGACCAGTCAGTGTGTTGCTGGAGACCAGTCAGTGTGTTGCTGGAGACCAGTCAGTGTATTCCTGGAGACCAGCCAGTGTGTTGCTGGAGACCAGCCAGTGGGTTGCTGGAGACCAGTCAGTGTGTTGCTGGAGACCAGTCAGTGTGTTGCTGGAGACTAGTCAGTGTTGCTGGAGACCAGCCAGTGTTGCTGGAGACCAGCCAGCGTGTTGCTGGAGACCAGCCAGTGCTGCTGGAGACCAGCCAGTGTGTTGCTGGAGACCAGCCAGTGTGTTGCTGGAGACCAGCCAGTGTTGCTGGAGACCAGTCAGTGTTGCTGGAGACCAGCCAGTGTTGCTGGAGAGCAGCCAGTGTTGCTGGAGACCAGCCAGTGTTGCTGCAGACCAGCCAGTGTTGCTGCAGACCAGCCAGTTTTGCTGGAGACCAGTCAGTGTGTTGCTGGAGACCAGTCAGTGTGTTGCTGGAGACCAGTCAGTGTGTTGCTGGAGACCAGTCAGTGTGTTGCTGGAGACCAGTCAGTGTGTTGCTGGAGACCAGTCAGTGTGTTGCTGGAGACCAGTCAGTGTTGCTGGAGACCAGTCAGTGTTGCTGGAGACCAGTCAGTGTGTTGCTGGAGACCAGTTAGTGTGTTGCTGGAGACCAGTCTTGCTGGAGACCAGTCAGTGTTGCTGGAGACCAGGCAGTGTGTTGCTGGAGACCAGCCAGTGTTGCTGGAGACCAGTGTTGCTGGAGTCCACTCAGTGTTGCTGGAGACAAGTCAGTGTGTTGCTGGAGACCAGCCAGTGTGTTGCTGGAGACCAGCCAGTGTTGCTGCAGACCAGCCAGTGTTGCTGGAGACCAGTCAGTGTTGCTGGAGACCAGCCAGTGTGTTGCTGGAGACCAGTCAGTGTGTTGCTGGAGACCAGTCAGTGTGTTGCTGGACACCAGCCAGTGTGTTGCTGGAGACCAGTGTTGCTGGAGACCAGTCAGTGTTGCTGGAGACCAGTCAGTGTGTTGCTGGAGACCAGCCAGTGTGTTGCTGGAGACCAGCCAGTGTTGCTGCAGACCAGCCAGTGTTGCTGGAGACCAGTCAGTGTTGCTGGAGACCAGTCAGTGTGTTGCTGGAGACCAGTCAGTGTGTTGCTGGAGACCAGCCAGTGTGTTGCTGGAGACCAGTCAGTGTGTTGCTGGAGACCAGCCAGTGTTGCTGGAGACCAGCCAGTGTGTTGCTGGAGACCAGTCAGTGTTGCTGGAGACCAGCCAGTGTGTTGCTGGAGACCAGTCAGTGTGTTGCTGGAGACCAGCCAGTGTTGCTGGAGACCAGCCAGTGTTGCTGGAGACTAGTCAGTGTTGCTGGAGACCAGCCAGTGTTGCTGGAGACCAGTCAGTGTTGCTGGAGACCAGCCAGTGTTGCTGGAGACCAGCCAGTGTTGCTGGAGACCAGCCAGTGTGTTGCTGGAGACCAGTCAGTGTTGCTGGAGACCAGCCAGTGTGTTGCTGGAGACCAGTCAGTGTTGCTGGAGACCAGCCAGTGTGTTGCTAGAGACCAGTCAGTGTTGCTGGAGACCAGCCAGTGTGTTGCTGGAGACCAGTCAGTGTTGCTGGAGACCAGCCAGTGTTGCTGGAGACCAGCCAGTGTTGCTGGAGACCAGCCAGTGTTGCTGGAGACCATCCAGTGTGTTGCTGGAGACGAGTCAGTGTTGCTGGAGACCAGCCAGTGTGTTGCTAGAGACCAGTCAGTGTTGCTGGAGACCAGCCAGTGTGTTGCTGGAGACCAGCCAGTGTGTTGCTGGAGACCAGTCAGTGTTGCTGGAGACCAGTCAATGTTGCTGGAGACCAGCCAGTGTGTTGCTGGAGACCAGCCAGTGTTGCTGGAGACCAGCCAGTGTGTTGCTGGAGACCAGCCAGTGTTGCTGGAGACCAGTCAGTGTTGCTGGAGACCAGCCAGTGTGTTGCTGGAGACCAGCCAGTGTGTTGCTGGAGACCAGCCAGTGTTGCTGGAGACCAGCCAGTGTTGCTGCAGACCAGCCAGTGTTGCTGCAGACCAGCCAGTGTTGCTGCAGACCAGCCAGTGTTTCTGGAGACCAGCCAGTGTTGCTGCAGACCAGCCAGTGTTGCTGGAGACCAGTCAGTGTTGCTGGAGACCAGCCAGTGTTGCTGGAGACCAGTCAGTGTTGCTGGAGACCAGTCAGAGTGTTGCTGGAGACCAGCCAGTGTGTTGCTGGAGACCAGTTAGTGTGTTGCTGGAGACCAGTGTTGCTGGAGACCAGCCAGTGTTGCTGGAGACCAGCCAGTGTTGCTGGAGACCAGCCAGTGTTGCTGCAGACCACCAAGTGTTGCTGGAGACCAGTCAGTGTGTTGCTGGAGACCGGTCAGTGTGTTGCTGGAGACCAGCCAGTGTGTTGCTGGAGACCAGTCAGTGTGTTGCTGGAGACCAGTCAGTGTGTTGCTGGAGACCAGTCAGTGTGTTGCTGGAGACCAGCCAGTGTGTTGCTGGAGACCAGTCAGTGTGTTGCTGGAGACCAGCCAGTGTGTTGCTGGAGACCAGCCAGTGTGTTGCTGGAGGCCAGTCCGTGTGTTGCTGGAGACCAGCCAGTGTGTTGCTGGAGACCAGTCACTGTGTTGCTGGAGACCAGTCAGTGTGTTGCTGGAGACCAGTCAGTGTGTTGCTGGAGGCCAGTCAGTGTGTTGCTGGAGACCAGTCAGTGTGTTGCTGGAGACCAGTCAGTGTGTTGCTGGAGACCAGTTAGTGTGTTGCTGGAGACCAGTGTTGCTGGAGACTAGTCAGTGTTGCTGGAGACCAGTCAGTGTTGCTGGAGACCAGTCAGTGTGTTGCTGGAGACCAGTTAGTGTGTTGCTGGAGACCAGTGTTGCTGGAGACCAGTCAGTGTGTTGCAGGAGACCAGTCAGTGTGTTGCTGGAGACCGGTCAGTGTGTTGCTGGAGACCAGCCAGTGTGTTGCTGGAGACCAGCCAGTGTGTTGCTGGAGACCAGTCAGTGTGTTGCTGGAGACCAGTCAGTGTGTTGCTGGAGACCAGTCAGTGTGTTGCTGGAGACCAGCCAGTGTGTTGCTGGAGACCAGTCAGTGTGTTGCTGGAGACCAGCCAGTGTGTTGCTGGAGACCAGCCAGTGTGTTGCTGGAGACCAGTCAGTGTGTTGCTGGAGACCAGTCAGTGTGTTGCTGGAGGCCAGTCAGTGTGTTGCTGGAGACCAGTCAGTGTGTTGCTGGAGACCAGTCAGTGTGTTGCTGGAGACCAGTTAGTGTGTTGCTGGAGACCAGTGTTGCTGGAGACTAGTCAGTGTTGCTGGAGACCAGTCAGTGTTGCTGGAGACCAGTCAGTGTGTTGCTGGAGACCAGTTAGTGTGTTGCTGGAGACCAGTGTTGCTGGAGACCAGTCAGTGTGTTGCAGGAGACCAGCCAGTGTTGCTGGAGACCAGTGTTGCTGGAGACCAGTCAGTGTTGCTGGAGACCAGTCAGTGTGTTGCTGGAGACCAGTCAGTGTGTTGCTGGAGACCAGTCAGTGTGTTGCTGGAGACCAGTCAGTGTGTTGCTGGAGACCAGTCAGTGTGTTGCTGGAGACCAGTCAGTGTATTCCTGGAGACCGGCCAGTGTGTTGCTGGAGACCAGCCAGTGTGTTGCTGGAGACCAGTCAGTGTGTTGCTGGAGACCAGTCAGTGTGTTGCTGGAGACCAGTCAGTGTGTTGCTGGAGACCAGTCAGTGTGTTGCTGGAGACCAGTCAGTGTGTTGCTGGAGACCAGTCAGTGTATTCCTGGAGACCAGCCAGTGTGTTGCTGGAGACCAGCCAGTGTGTTGCTGGAGACCAGCCAGTGTGTTGCTGGAGACCAGTCAGTGTGTTGCTGGAGACCAGTCAGTGTGTTGCTGGAGACCAGTCAGTGTGTTGCTGGAGACCAGTCAGTGTGTTGCTGGAGACCAGTTATTGTGTTGCTGGAGACCAGTCAGTGTGTTGCTGGAGACCAGTCAGTGTGTTGCTGGAGACCAGTCAGTGTGTTGCTGGAGACCAGTCAGTGTGTTGCTGGAGACCAGTCAGTGTGTTGCTGGAGACCAGTCAGTGTATTCCTAGAGACCAGCCAGTGTGTTGCTGGAGACCAGCCAGTGGGTTGCTGGAGACCAGTCAGTGTGTTGCTCGAGACCAGTCAGTGTGTTGCTGGAGACTAGTCAGTGTTGCTGGAGGCCAGCAAGTGTTGCTGGAGACCAGCCAGCGTGTTGCTGGAGACCAGCCAGTGCTGCTGGAGACCAGCCAGTGTGTTGCTGGAGACCAGCCAGTGTGTTGCTGGAGACCAGCCAGTGTTGCTGGACACCAGTCAGTGTTGCTGGAGACTAGCCAGTGTTGCTGGAGAGCAGCCAGTGTTGCTGGAGACCAGCCAGTGTTGCTGCAGACCAGCCAGTGTTGCTCCAGACCAGCCAGTGTTGCTGGAGACCAGTCAGTGTTGCTGGAGACCAGTCAGTGTGTTGCTGGAGACCAGTCAGTGTGTTGCTGGAGACCAATCAGTGTGTTGCTGGAGACCAGTCAGTGTGTTGCTGGAGACCAGTCAGTGTGTTGCTGGAGACCAGTCAGTGTGTTGCTGGAGACCAGTCAGTGTTGCTGGAGACCAGTCAGTGTTGCTGGAGACCAGTCAGTGTGTTGCTGGAGACCAGTTAGTGTGTTGCTGGAGACCAGTGTTGCTGGAGACCAGTTAGTGTTGCTGGAGACCAGTCAGTGTGTTGCTGGAGACCAGCCAGTGTTGCTGGAGACCAGTGTTGCTGGAGACCACTCAGTGTTGCTGGAGACCAGTCAGTGTGTTGCTGGAGACCAGCCAGTGTGTTGCTGGAGACCAGCCAGTGTTGCTGCAGACCAGCCAGTGTTGCTGGAGACCAGTCAGTGTTGCTGGAGACCAGCCTGTGTGTTGCTGGAGACCAGTCAGTGTGTTGCTGGAGACCAGTCAGTGTGTTGCTGGACACCAGCCAGTTTGTTGCTGGAGACCAGTGTTGCTGGAGACCAGTCAGTGTGTTGCTGGAGACCAGCCAGTGTGTTGCTGGAGACCAGCCAGTGTTGCTGCAGACCAGCCAGTGTTGCTGGAGACCAGTCAGTGTTGCTGGAGACCAGTCAGTGTGTTGCTGGAGACCAGTCAGTGTGTTGCTGGAGACCAGCCAGTGTGTTGCTGGAGACCAGTCAGTGTGTTGCTGGAGACCAGCCAGTGTGTTGCTGGAGACCAGCCAGTGTGTTGCTGGAGGCCAGTCCGTGTGTTGCTGGAGACCAGCCAGTGTGTTGCTGGAGACCAGTCACTGTGTTGCTGGAGACCAGTCAGTGTGTTGCTGGAGACCAGTCAGTGTGTTGCTGGAGGCCAGTCAGTGTGTTGCTGGAGACCAGTCAGTGTGTTGCTGGAGACCAGTCAGTGTGTTGCTGGAGACCAGTTAGTGTGTTGCTGGAGACCAGTGTTGCTGGAGACTAGTCAGTGTTGCTGGAGACCAGTCAGTGTTGCTGGAGACCAGTCAGTGTGTTGCTGGAGACCAGTTAGTGTGTTGCTGGAGACCAGTGTTGCTGGAGACCAGTCAGTGTGTTGCAGGAGACCAGTCAGTGTGTTGCTGGAGACCGGTCAGTGTGTTGCTGGAGACCAGCCAGTGTGTTGCTGGAGACCAGCCAGTGTGTTGCTGGAGACCAGTCAGTGTGTTGCTGGAGACCAGTCAGTGTGTTGCTGGAGACCAGTCAGTGTGTTGCTGGAGACCAGCCAGTGTGTTGCTGGAGACCAGTCAGTGTGTTGCTGGAGACCAGCCAGTGTGTTGCTGGAGACCAGCCAGTGTGTTGCTAGAGACCAGTCAGTGTGTTGCTGGAGACCAGTCAGTGTGTTGCTGGAGGCCAGTCAGTGTGTTGCTGGAGACCAGTCAGTGTGTTGCTGGAGACCAGTCAGTGTGTTGCTGGAGACCAGTTAGTGTGTTGCTGGAGACCAGTGTTGCTGGAGACTAGTCAGTGTTGCTGGAGACCAGTCAGTGTTGCTGGAGACCAGTCAGTGTGTTGCTGGAGACCAGTTAGTGTGTTGCTGGAGACCAGTGTTGCTGGAGACCAGTCAGTGTGTTGCAGGAGACCAGCCAGTGTTGCTGGAGACCAGTGTTGCTGGAGACCAGTCAGTGTTGCTGGAGACCAGTCAGTGTGTTGCTGGAGACCAGTCAGTGTGTTGCTGGAGACCAGTCAGTGTGTTGCTGGAGACCAGTCAGTGTGTTGCTGGAGACCAGTCAGTGTGTTGCTGGAGACCAGTCAGTGTATTCCTGGAGACCGGCCAGTG
>NC_091152.1:41021331-41041331 GCF_040958095.1 Procambarus clarkii
TATGACTGTGTAGTAACTTAGGTTGTTTTTTCGCTTTGATTGCAATATCGTTCTCATAGTCCCTTTCCGATGTTCGTCTTATGTTAATGTAATCGTTCCTAGCTCTGTTGTATCTGCTTCTGTTGTCCTCTGTTCTTTGTCTTCTGTACTTCCTCCACTCCCGCCTGCTGGCCATTTTTGCTTCCTGACACTGTCTATTAAACCATGGGTTATTATATTCCTTCTTATTTTTTCCCTTTACCGTTGGTATAAATCTCTCTTCGGCCTCCTGGCATTTCTGTATGACTAGGTCCATCATATCTTGGACTGTTTTTCCTCTAATTTCTTCCTCCCACTGCACTTCACCCAGATAGTCCCTTATCCTCATATAGTCCCCTTTCCTGTAGTCAGCTCTCCTTTCCCAGATCTCTTGTCCCATGGTCATAATTTTGAATTCCATCATGTAGTCAAAGACTAGGACACAATGGTCACTGGCCCCTAGAGGTATTTCATGCTCTAAATTCTCGATATCTTCTACGTTCTGGGTGAAAATCAGGTCTAATAGGCTCGGTGCATCTCCTCCTCTTTCCCTTGTGTCTTCCTTCACATGTTGTGTCAGGAAATTCCTGTCTATAACATCTACTAATTTTGCTCCCCACGTTTCATCCCCTCCATGGGGATTCCTTGATTCCCAATTTATCTCTCCATGATTTAGGTCCCCCATGATCAGCAGCTTCGCTCTCATTCTGTGGGCTAGTGTTGCTGCCTTCTGCAGTTCATCAATACATGCTTTGTTGTTGTCATCATACTCCTGCCTGGGTCTTCTACTGTTTGGTGGGGGATTGTAGATTACCATGATCACAATCTTCCTCCCATCTACTGTCAGAGTTCCATGTATGAAGCTTGTGCACTCATTGGTAACTCGATTTCCCAGGTCTTCAAACTTCCATTTCCGCTTTATTAGGAGTGCTACTCCCCCTCCCTGTCTCTGTGTCCTCTCTTTTCGTATCACCTGGTACCCTTCAGGAAAGATAGCATCTGAGATCATGTCATTAATTTTAGTTTCCACAATTGCAACTATGTCAGGATCTGCTTCACTCACTCTTTCTTTTATCTCTTCTGCTTTATTAGATACCCCATCAGCATTGGTGTACCAAACCTTGAGATTCTTCATGGAAACTCTTGTACCAGAGTTCTCCCTTTCTCTGGGGGTCTGGGGGGATCTGGGGGATGTCTGGGGGGTGACTGGGGGCAGAGGGGATCTGGGGGATCTGGGGGGTGTCTGGGGGATGACTGGGGGCGGGGAGGGTCCGGGGGATGTCCGGGGGGATCCAGGGGGTGTCTGGGGGGGTCCGGGGGGTGTATGGGGGGTGAAAGAGTTCAGGAGGGGTGCTTGGGGGGCTACTGGGGGCTGGGCTTCTAGGAAGGTAGGTAGGAGGGTCTGGGGTAGGGCCTGGGTAGGTAGGTCTGGAGTAGGAAGGGCATACTGGGTCTGAAGATTAGGGAGGGCATAGAGGGGTTGGGAGATGGCGTAAGGTTGGGAGACAGATAGAGGTTGAGAGGTTGGGAGGGGGATGGATAGAGGGGGTGGGGGGGACCTCCCACCTCCCTCGCAAGGGTGGGGGGTCACATGGAAGGAGAGGGGATGAGGAGGGGTGAGGGCAGGGTAGGCTTTGGGTGTTGAGGGGATGAGGTCTGGGTGGGTTCTTGGGGTTGAGGGGATGAGGTCTGGATGGGATTTGGGGGTTGAGGAGATGAGAGCTGGGTGGGTTTTGGGGGTTGAGGGGACGAGGGCTGGACGGGTTTTGGGGGTTGAGGTGATGAGGGGGTCCTTGGAATGTGGGATGAATTTGACTCCAGTGGGGTCAGAGGGGTCAAGGGATGTGCTGGGGAGATAAGCAGGGGCGGCTGATTTGGGAAAGGGGTGACCTGAGAAGCACGTGTGTGTGTGTGTGTGTGTGTGTGTGTGTGTGTGTGTGTGTGTGTGTGTGTGTGTGTGTGTGTGTGTGTGTATATAGTTCACTTCCCAACCAGATCAGTTAAGTTCCCCATAAATAGTGTTAATTTCTTAATGAGAATTTATGAAATTGTTGGTGGGCAGTTTGACCTGGCTGTCTCTGAACTACATCAGGGGGTACGACACGAGTGTACTCGTGAAGACCCAAGCAGTAAATGAATACAATGCTGTGCACGAGTTCATGTACACTCATTCCTACTAAAGACATATATTCACTCTGGCGTATAGTGTACACTAACTTGGAGTTGCAGCTGCTGCTGAGTTTCACTCGTCTCTTGCACAGCTCTGTGTTTTTTTTTTTAACAAGAAGGGATGCATGTGCTGAATTATTTTGCATATTTTATGAATGAAAAATTGGCAGTGGTGTTGCCATCGAGTTGAGCATGTATTTTGAGTAACTCTCACACCCAGTGTGTAAGCTGGTGCCACTATTCACTTACACTCACTGTGTGTACTTTTGCCACTTTACACTTAGATTATCTTTGAGTACGCCTGCCTCTATACGCTGATACCCGCTGATTCTGCTCCTATGCACTTACACCCATTGTGTGTACTGCTGCTGCTTGACACTGTTACGCGTGCCTTCCAGTAGTGTCTTCCACCTAATAAAAGATATTCTGCCATTTGTATATACGAAGGACGGCTCCTAGTTAATACTGTCGTCGTCCTCTACAAGCAGGGGAACTACAAGTGACAGTCCTGCCGCCAAGGAGACATTGGGCAGTGTAAAGACACTGTGGGAGTGTAGTGTGTCTGGGACACCTTATACACCATGGTCTCAGTCAGTGACGGGGAAGTGTCGACGCGCAACGGAATATTACGTGAAGTGCAAGCAGCGAGTTTAACACTTAATGTGTGGAGTTGTCACCTAGTGCAGAGAGGAGGTTGGTGCTCCATGGCTGCAACCTGTTTCTCTACATGCATGTTCTGCACTCGGGGAGTTACCAGTGTGCATTCTGATGCAAGGTTGCCTGAAGAGCAAGCAGCAGCAGCAGTGTTAACTCATGGTGTGAAGAGTAGGGTGACGTCCAAATTATTTTAGAACTGTGTTGAAGTTAAACATTATCTGCTTTATTGTTACTTACCTTATTGAGAGGTAATCACTGTGGGGAGTGAACTGGTGCGCGGGAGAGGCTAATAATGTTATATGTTGAGGGCGTGGCTTTGTTAAGTGTTCTGAAGTGTCTGGTGGCTTTGTTAAGTGTTCTGAAGTGTCTGGTGGCTTTGTTAAGTGTTCTGAAGTGTCTGGTGGCTTTGTTAAGTGTTCTGAAGTATTTGGTGGCTTTGTTAAGTGTTCTGAAGTATCTGGTGGCTTTGTTAAGTGTTCTGAAGTATTTGGTGGCTTTGTTAAGTGTTCTGAAGTATCTGGTGGCTTAGTTAAGTGTTCTGAAGTATCTGGTGGCTTTGTTAAGTGTTCTGAAGTATCTGGTGGCTTTGTTAAGTGTTCTGAAGTATCTGGTGGCTTTGTTAAGTGTTCTGAAGTATCTGGTGGCTTTGTTAACTGTTCTGAAGTGTCTGGTGGCTTTGTTAAGTGTTCTGAAGTATCTGGTGGCTTTGTTAAGTGTTCTGAAGTATCTGGTGGCTTTGTTAAGTGTTCTGAAGTATCTGGTGGCTTTGTTAAGTGTTCTGAAGTATCTGGTGGCTTTGTTAAGTGTTCTGAAGTATCTGGTGGCTTTGTTAAGTGTTCTGAAGTATCTGGTGGCTTTGTTAAGTGTTCTGAAGTATCTGGTGGCTTTGTTAAGTGTTCTGAAGTATCTGGTGGCGTTGTTAAGTGTTCTGAAGTATCTGGTGGCTTTGTTAAGTGTTCTGAAGTATCTGGTGGCTTTGTTAAGTGTTCTGAAGTATCTGGTGGCTTTGTTAAGTGTTCTGAAGTGTCTAGTGGCTTTGTTAAGTGTTCTGAAGTATCTGGTGGCTTTGTTAAGTGTTCTGAAGTATCTGGTGGCTTTGTTAAGTGTTCTGAAGTATCTGGTGGCTTTGTTAAGTGCTCTGAAGTATCTGGTGGCTTAGTTAAGTGCTCTGAAGTATCTGGTGGCTTTGTTAAGTGCTCTGAAGTATCTGGTGGCTTTGTTAAGTGCTCTGAAGTATCTGGTGGCTTTGTTAAGTGTTCTGAAGTATCTGGTGGCTTAGTTAAGTGCTCTGAAGTATCTGGTGGCTTTGTTAAGTGCTCTGAAGTATCTGGTGGCTTTGTTAAGTGCTCTGAAGTGTCTGGTGGCTTTGTTAAGTGTTCTGAAGTATCTGGTCGCGTGTCAAAGCACAGGACAAAATGACCACAATCAAGAGTGTGCAGCTGTTTCCCCCGGAGACACTACTGTGAATCTACGATGTGTAGGTGTAGTGAGGACCTCCCTCACACTCCTCCTGCTCCTCCTCAGGTAACTGGTGGAGTAAAAGCACAACACATAGTTCACAGTAAGTATGAGATCGTGGGCAGTGAGCGTGGGAGTCACAGTACCTCACCGTAGACAGTGGAGGCTCCTGATTCTCGATCCAGTGTGGGAGTTGGTAGCCGGGAGTGTTGTGTCGTGAGGAGGTCTGGGACCATGACACAGGTGTGTGTATGGTCTGGGACCATGACACAGGTGTGTATATGGTCTGGGACCATGACACAGGTGTGTATATGGTCTGGGACCATGACACAGGTGTGTGTATGGTCTGGGACCATGACACAGGTGTGTGTATGGTCTGGGACCATGACACAGGTGTGTGTATGGTCTGGAACCATGACACAGGTGTTTGTATGGTCTGGGACCATGACACAGGTGTGTGTATGGTCTGGGAACATGACACAGGTGCGTGTATGGTCTGGGAACATGACACAAGTGTGTGTATGGTCTGGGAACATGACACAAGTGTGTGTATGGTCTGGGAACATGACACAGGTGTGTGTATGGTATGGGAACATGACACAGGTGTGTGTATGGTCTGGGACCATGACACAGGTGTGTGTATGGTCTGGGAACATGACACAAGTGTGTGTATGGTCTGGGAACATGACACAGGTGTGTGTGTGGTCTGGGACCTTGACACAGGTGTGTGTGTGTGGTCTGGGACCATGACACAGGTGTGTATGGTCTGGGACCATGACACAAGTGTGTGTATGGTCTGGGACCATGACACAGGTGTGTATGGTCTGGGACCATGACACAAGTGTGTGTATGGTCTGGGACCATGACACAGGTGTGTATGGTCTGGGACCATGACACAGGTGTGTGTATGGTCTGGGAACATGACACAGGTGTGTGTATGGTCTGGGAACATGACACAGGTGTGTGTATGGTCTGGGAACATGACACAGGTGTGTGTATGGTCTGGGACCATGACACCAGTGTGTGTATGGTCTGGGACCATGACACAGGTGTGTGTATGGTCTGGGAACATGACACAGGTGTGTGTATGGTCTGGGAACATGACACAGGTGTGTGTATGGTCTGGGAACATGACACAGGTGTGTGTATGGTCTGGGAACATGACACAGGTGTGTGTATGGTCTGGGAACATGACACAGGTGTGTGTATGGTCTGGGAACATGACACAGGTGTGTGTATGGTCTGGGACCATGACACCAGTGTGTGTATGGTCTGGGACCATGACACAGGTGTGTGTATGGTCTGGGAACATAACACAGGTGTGTGTATGGTCTGGGAACCTGACACAGGTGTGTGTATGGTCTGGGAACATGACACGAGTGTGTGTATGGTCTGGGACCATGACACAAGTGTGTGTATGGTCTGGGAACCTGACACAGGTGTGTGTATGGTCTGGGAACATGACACAAGTGTGTGTATGGTCTGGGAACATGACACAAGTGTGTGTATGGTCTGGGAACATGACACAGGTGTGTGTATGGTCTGGGAACATGACACAAGTGTGTGTATGGTCTGGGAACATGACACCAGCTCACAAGCCTGTCATAAGAATACTTAACGATGCCAAGAAACGTTACCTGACAGGGCGGACATCGTCACAAGAATTTTGTGGCATAAAATTTAGTGAATGTTTAACACACTGAAGGAAGAGTCTGAGGCCGGTACTTAACACAGAGAAGATGGCCTTCTTGGAAGGACGCCACTAACACTTTACAGGACGTTAATCACTACCGTAAGAGGAGGACTTAGCAGATACTTACTGCTAAGAGACTTAGCTCAAGAGGACTGAAGACAAGGGAAGAAAGCTTGTAGAACGTAAGGTAAACAACGCCATCATGAAGAACAGAAGGTTAACAAGACAGTCTGGGGAACAAAATAATAACACGGAACACGAGGATAACTGATAACTGGTACCACCGAGGCGGAAGAAAGGTTGATGGGAGAGATCGCGTGTAGAGAAGACATTGCCAGAGTGTTGGGATGTGTTCCTGGAGGTTTGGTGTCCAGGTTTTAGCTTCAGCTACTCGGAACAAGAGGTTGGAACTTACAAGTAGCACGGGTAATGGTGAGCCCCCGTAGTATACATACCTGGAACTAGAGCGGGGCAAGTAGCACGGGCTATGGTGAGCCCGTAGTGGACTGGTGAGCCCGTAGTGGACTTACCTGGCACAGGAGCGGGGCAAGTAGCACGGGCTATGGTGAGCCCGTAGTGGACTTACCTGGCACAGGAGCGGTGCAAGTAGCACGGGCTATGGTGAGCCCGTAGTGGACTTACCTGGCACAGGAGCGGGGCAAGTAGCACGGGCTATGGTGAGCCCGCAGTGGACTTATCTGGCACAGGAGCGGGGCAAGTAGCACGAGTTATGGTGAGCCCGTCGTGGACTTACCTGGCACAGGAGCGGGGCAAGTAGCACGGGCTATGGTGAGCCCGTAGTGGACTTACCAGGCACAGGAGCGGGGCAAGTAGCACGGGCTATGGTGAGCCCGTAGTGGACTTATCTGGCACAGGAGCGGGGCAAGTAGCACGAGTTATGGTGAGCCCGTCGTGGACTTACCTGGCACAGGAGCGGGGCAAGTAGCACGGGCTATGGTGAGCCCGTAGTGGACTTACCAGGCACAGGAGCGGGGCAAGTAGCACGGGCTATGGTGAGCCCGTAGTGGACTTATCTGGCACAGGAGCGGTGCAAGTAGCACGGGCTATGGTGAGCCCGTAGTGGACTTACCTGGCACAGGAGCGGTGCAAGTAGCACGGGCTATGGTGAGCCCGTAGTGGACTTACCTGGCACAGGAGCGGGGCAAGTAGCACGGGCTATGGTGAGCCCGTAGTGGACTTACCTGGCACAGGAGCGCGGTAAGTAGCACGAGTTATGGTGAGCCCGTAGTGGACTTACCTGGCACAGGAGTGGTGCAAGTAGCACGGGCTATGGTGAGCCCGTAGTGGACTTACCTGGCACAGGAGCGGGGCAAGTAGCACGGGCTATGGTGAGCCCGTAGTGGACTTACCTAGCACAGGAGCGCGGTAAGTAGCACGGGCTGTGGTGAGCCCGTAGTGGACTTACGTGGCACAGGAGCGGGGCAAGTAGCACGGGCTGTGGTGAGCCCGTAGTGGACTTACCTGGCACAGGAGCGGAGCAAGTAGCACGGGCTATGGTGAGCCCCGATAGTGGACATAATAATATATTCCAGGAGCTAGACAAGAACAACAACAGGAAGGCAGCAGGAGGAGGGGGTAGTGAAGACAGTGTGGTGTAGAGGGCCGGCTACAGTGCAGTAACGCCCATATTCCTACCAAAGAAGCACGGATAATGAGCTCCAGTGAAGAAAACAATAACATTCATTTCTTGTAGAAGTTTCCATTGACAGCATTTAGTGCACTTCCTAAGGCACGACTTGACTCATACTGAATTAGTCAACGAGCTAATTACCACTTCCCAGTGACAGCTGAAACTACTTGGGTTACGGACCCTTCCGTAACCGGACGGACCCCTCCGTAACCGGACGGACCCCTCCGTAACCGGACGGACCCCTCCGTAACCGGACGGACCCTTCCTTAACCGGACGGACCCCTCCGTAACCGGACGGATCCTTCCGTAACCGGACGGACCCCTCCGTAACCGGGTTCTTATAAACTATATGATCCTTCTCAAGTGCAGAGATCCCTGACCTTGGTGGAAGTGTTGTGTAATGTTTAAGGTAAGAAAGAAAATTGAACTTAAAACTATCATTTACTATTATCTACAACTACTGCTATTTACCTCTGACGAGGTCGTCCAGCCCTCCACTAGCCCTCTGGCTAGTACACTCCCACAGTGAAGTCCTCAGCCCTCCACTAGCCCTCTGGCTAGTACACTCCCACAGTGAAGTCCTCAGCCCTCTGGCTAGTACACTCCCACAGTGTTGTCCTCAACCCTCCACTAGCCCTCTGGCTAGTACACTCCCACAGTGTAGTCCTCAGCCCTCTGGCTAGTACACTCCCACAGTGTAGTCCTCAGCCCTCTGGCTAGTACACTCCCACAGTGAAGTCCTCAGCCCTCTGGCTAGTACACTCCCACAGTGTAGTCCTCAGCCCTCTGGCTAGTACACTCCCACAGTGTAGTCCTCAGCCCTCTGGCTAGTACACTCCCACAGTGTAGTCCTCAGCCCTCCACTAGCCCTCTGGCTAGTACACTCCCACAGTGAAGTCCTCAGCCCTCTGGCTAGTACACTCCCACAGTGTAGTCCTCAACCCTCCACTAGCCCTCTGGCTAGTACACTCCCACAGTGTAGTCCTCAGCCCTCTGGCTAGTACACTCCCACAGTGTAGTCCTCAGCCCTCTGGCTAGTACACTCCCACAGTGAAGTCCTCAGCCCTCTGGCTAGTACACTCCCACAGTGTAGTCCTCAGCCCTCTGGCTAGTACACTCCCACAGTGTAGTCCTCAGCCCTCTGGCTAGTACACTCCCACAGTGTAGTCCTCAGCCCTCTGGCTAGTACACTCCCACAGTGAAGTCCTCAGCCCTCTGGCTAGTACACTCCCACAGTGTAGTCCTCAGCCCTCTGGCTAGTACACTCCCACAGTGTAGTCCTCAGCCCTCTGGCTAGTACACTCCCACAGTGTAGTCCTCAGCCCTCTGGCTAGTACACTCCCACAGTGAAGTCCTCAGCCCTCTGGCTAGTACACTCCCACAGTGTAGTCCTCAGCCCTCTGGCTAGTACACTCCCACAGTGTAGTCCTCAGCCCTCCACTAGCCCTCTGGCTAGTACACTCCCACAGTGTAGTCCTCAGCCCTCCACTAGCCCTCTAGCTAGTACACTCCCACAGTGTAGTCCTCAGCCCTCCACTAGCCCTCTGGCTAGTACACTCCCACAGTGTAGTCCTCAGCCCTCCACTAGCCCTATGGCTAGTACACTCCCACAGTGAAGTTCTCAGCCCTCCACTAGCCCTCTGGCTAGTACACTCCCACAGTGTAGTCCTCAGCCCTCCACTAGCCCTCTGGCTAGTACACTCCCACAGTGTAGTCCTCAGCCCTCCACTAGCCCTATGGCTAGTACACTCCCACAGTGAAGTTCTCAGCCCTCCACTAGCCCTGTGGCTAGTACACTCCCACAGTGTAGTCCTCAGCCCTCTGGCTAGTACACTCCCACAGTGAAGTCCTCAGCCCTCTGGCTAGTACACTCCCACAGTGTAGTCCTCAGCCCTCCACTAGCCCTCTGGCTAGTACACTCCCACAGTGTAGTCCTCAACCCTCCACTAGCCCTCTGGCTAGTACACTCCCACAGTGTAGTCCTCAGCCCTCTGGCTAGTACACTTCCACAGTGTAGTCCTCAACCCTCCACTAGCCCTCTGGCTAGTACACTCCCACAGTGTAGTCCTCAGCCCTCTGGCTAGTACACTCCCACAGTGAAGTCCTCAGCCCTCTGGCTAGTACACTCCCACAGTGTAGTCCTCAGCCCTCTGGCTAGTACACTCCCACAGTGAAGTCCTCAGCCCTCTGGCTAGTACACTCCCACAGTGTAGTCCTCAGCCCTCTGGCTAGTACACTCCCACAGTGTAGTCCTCAGCCCTCCACTAGCCCTCTGGCTAGTACACTCCCACAGTGAAGTCCTCAGCCCTCCACTAGCCCTCTGGCTAGTACACTCCCACAGTGAAGTCCTCAGCCCTCCACTAGCCCTCTGGCTAGTACACTCCCACAGTGTAGTCCTCAGCCCTCCACTAGCCCTGTGGCTAGTACACTCCCACAGTGTAGTCCTCAGCCCTCTGGCTAGTACACTCCCACAGTGAAGTCCTCAGCCCTCTGGCTAGTACACTCCCACAGTGTAGTCCTCAGCCCTCTGGCTAGTACACTCTCACAGTGAAGTCCTCAGCCCTCTGGCTAGTACACTCCCACAGTGTAGTCCTCAGCCCTCTGGCTAGTACACTCAGACAGTGTAGTCCTCAGCCCTCTGGCTAGTACACTCCCACAGTGTAGTCCTCAGCCCTCTGGCTAGTACACTCCCACAGTGTAGTCCTCAGCCCTCTGGCTAGTACACTCCCACAGTGAAGTCCTCACCCCTCTGGCTAGTACACTCCCACAGTGTAGTCCTCAGCCCTCTGGCTAGTACACTCCCACAGTGTAGTCCTCAGCCCTCCACTAGCCCTCTGGCTAGTACACTCCCACAGTGTAGTCCTCAGCCCTCCACTAGCCCTCTGGCTAGTACACTCCCACAGTGTAGTCCTCAGCCCTCCACTAGCCCTCTGGCTAGTACACTCCCACAGTGTAGTCCTCAGCCCTCCACTAGCCCTATGGCTAGTACACTCCCACAGTGAAGTTCTCAGCCCTCCACTAGCCCTCTGGCTAGTACACTCCCACAGTGTAGTCCTCAGCCCTCCACTAGCCTTCTGGCTAGTACACTCCCACAGTGAAGTCCTCAGCCCTCCACTAGCCCTGTGGCTAGTACACTCCCACAGTGTAGTCCTCAGCCCTCTGGCTAGTACACTCCCACAGTGAAGTCCTCAGCCCTCTGGCTAGTACACTCCCACAGTGTAGTCCTCAGCCCTCCACTAGCCCTCTGGCTAGTACACTCCCACAGTGTAGTCCTCAACCCTCCACTAGCCCTCTGGCTAGTACACTCCCACAGTGTAGTCCTCAGCCCTCTGGCTAGTACACTCCCACAGTGTAGTCCTCAGCCCTCTGGCTAGTACACTCCCACAGTGTAGTCCTCAACCCTCCACTAGCCCTCTGGCTAGTACACTCCCACAGTGTAGTCCTCAGCCCTCTGGCTAGTACACTCCCACAGTGAAGTCCTCAGCCCTCTGGCTAGTACACTCCCACAGTGTAGTCCTCAGCCCTCTGGCTAGTACACTCCCACAGTGAAGTCCTCAGCCCTCTGGCTAGTACACTCCCACAGTGTAGTCCTCAGCCCTCTGGCTAGTACACTCCCACAGTGTAGTCCTCAGCCCTCCACTAGCCCTCTGGCTAGTACACTCCCACAGTGAAGTCCTCAGCCCTCCACTAGCCCTCTGGCTAGTACACTCCCACAGTGAAGTCCTCAGCCCTCCACTAGCCCTCTGGCTAGTACACTCCCACAGTGTAGTCCTCAGCCCTCCACTAGCCCTGTGGCTAGTACACTCCCACAGTGTAGTCCTCAGCCCTCTGGCTAGTACACTCCCACAGTGTAGTCCTCAACCCTCCACTAGCCCTCTGGCTAGTACACTCCCACAGTGTAGTCCTCAGCCCTCTGGCTAGTACACTCCCACAGTGTAGTCCTCAGCCCTCTGGCTAGTACACTCCCACAGTGAAGTCCTCAGCCCTCTGGCTAGTACACTCCCACAGTGTAGTCCTCAGCCCTCTGGCTAGTACACTCCCACAGTGTAGTCCTCAGCCCTCTGGCTAGTACACTCCCACAGTGTAGTCCTCAGCCCTCCACTAGCCCTCTGGCTAGTACACTCCCACAGTGAAGTCCTCAGCCCTCTGGCTAGTACACTCCCACAGTGTAGTCCTCAACCCTCCACTAGCCCTCTGGCTAGTACACTCCCACAGTGTAGTCCTCAGCCCTCTGGCTAGTACACTCCCACAGTGTAGTCCTCAGCCCTCTGGCTAGTACACTCCCACAGTGAAGTCCTCAGCCCTCTGGCTAGTACACTCCCACAGTGTAGTCCTCAGCCCTCTGGCTAGTACACTCCCACAGTGTAGTCCTCAGCCCTCTGGCTAGTACACTCCCACAGTGTAGTCCTCAGCCCTCTGGCTAGTACACTCCCACAGTGAAGTCCTCAGCCCTCTGGCTAGTACACTCCCACAGTGTAGTCCTCAGCCCTCTGGCTAGTACACTCCCACAGTGTAGTCCTCAGCCCTCTGGCTAGTACACTCCCACAGTGTAGTCCTCAGCCCTCTGGCTAGTACACTCCCACAGTGAAGTCCTCAGCCCTCTGGCTAGTACACTCCCACAGTGTAGTCCTCAGCCCTCTGGCTAGTACACTCCCACAGTGTAGTCCTCAGCCCTCCACTAGCCCTCTGGCTAGTACACTCCCACAGTGTAGTCCTCAGCCCTCCACTAGCCCTCTAGCTAGTACACTCCCAGTGTAGTCCTCAGCCCTCCACTAGCCCTCTGGCTAGTACACTCCCACAGTGTAGTCCTCAGCCCTCCACTAGCCCTATGGCTAGTACACTCCCACAGTGAAGTTCTCAGCCCTCCACTAGCCCTCTGGCTAGTACACTCCCACAGTGTAGTCCTCAGCCCTCCACTAGCCCTCTGGCTAGTACACTCCCACAGTGTAGTCCTCAGCCCTCCACTAGCCCTATGGCTAGTACACTCCCACAGTGAAGTTCTCAGCCCTCCACTAGCCCTGTGGCTAGTACACTCCCACAGTGTAGTCCTCAGCCCTCTGGCTAGTACACTCCCACAGTGAAGTCCTCAGCCCTCTGGCTAGTACACTCCCACAGTGTAGTCCTCAGCCCTCCACTAGCCCTCTGGCTAGTACACTCCCACAGTGTAGTCCTCAACCCTCCACTAGCCCTCTGGCTAGTACACTCCCACAGTGTAGTCCTCAGCCCTCTGGCTAGTACACTTCCACAGTGTAGTCCTCAACCCTCCACTAGCCCTCTGGCTAGTACACTCCCACAGTGTAGTCCTCAGCCCTCTGGCTAGTACACTCCCACAGTGAAGTCCTCAGCCCTCTGGCTAGTACACTCCCACAGTGTAGTCCTCAGCCCTCTGGCTAGTACACTCCCACAGTGAAGTCCTCAGCCCTCTGGCTAGTACACTCCCACAGTGTAGTCCTCAGCCCTCTGGCTAGTACACTCCCACAGTGTAGTCCTCAGCCCTCCACTAGCCCTCTGGCTAGTACACTCCCACAGTGAAGTCCTCAGCCCTCCACTAGCCCTCTGGCTAGTACACTCCCACAGTGAAGTCCTCAGCCCTCCACTAGCCCTCTGGCTAGTACACTCCCACAGTGTAGTCCTCAGCCCTCCACTAGCCCTGTGGCTAGTACACTCCCACAGTGTAGTCCTCAGCCCTCTGGCTAGTACACTCCCACAGTGAAGTCCTCAGCCCTCTGGCTAGTACACTCCCACAGTGTAGTCCTCAGCCCTCTGGCTAGTACACTCTCACAGTGAAGTCCTCAGCCCTCTGGCTAGTACACTCCCACAGTGTAGTCCTCAGCCCTCTGGCTAGTACACTCAGACAGTGTAGTCCTCAGCCCTCTGGCTAGTACACTCCCACAGTGTAGTCCTCAGCCCTCTGGCTAGTACACTCCCACAGTGTAGTCCTCAGCCCTCTGGCTAGTACACTCCCACAGTGAAGTCCTCACCCCTCTGGCTAGTACACTCCCACAGTGTAGTCCTCAGCCCTCTGGCTAGTACACTCCCACAGTGTAGTCCTCAGCCCTCCACTAGCCCTCTGGCTAGTACACTCCCACAGTGTAGTCCTCAGCCCTCCACTAGCCCTCTGGCTAGTACACTCCCACAGTGTAGTCCTCAGCCCTCCACTAGCCCTCTGGCTAGTACACTCCCACAGTGTAGTCCTCAGCCCTCCACTAGCCCTATGGCTAGTACACTCCCACAGTGAAGTTCTCAGCCCTCCACTAGCCCTCTGGCTAGTACACTCCCACAGTGTAGTCCTCAGCCCTCCACTAGCCTTCTGGCTAGTACACTCCCACAGTGAAGTCCTCAGCCCTCCACTAGCCCTGTGGCTAGTACACTCCCACAGTGTAGTCCTCAGCCCTCTGGCTAGTACACTCCCACAGTGAAGTCCTCAGCCCTCTGGCTAGTACACTCCCACAGTGTAGTCCTCAGCCCTCCACTAGCCCTCTGGCTAGTACACTCCCACAGTGTAGTCCTCAACCCTCCACTAGCCCTCTGGCTAGTACACTCCCACAGTGTAGTCCTCAGCCCTCTGGCTAGTGCACTCCCACAGTGTAGTCCTCAGCCCTCTGGCTAGTACACTCCCACAGTGTAGTCCTCAACCCTCCACTAGCCCTCTGGCTAGTACACTCCCACAGTGTAGTCCTCAGCCCTCTGGCTAGTACACTCCCACAGTGAAGTCCTCAGCCCTCTGGCTAGTACACTCCCACAGTGTAGTCCTCAGCCCTCTGGCTAGTACACTCCCACAGTGAAGTCCTCAGCCCTCTGGCTAGTACACTCCCACAGTGTAGTCCTCAGCCCTCTGGCTAGTACACTCCCACAGTGTAGTCCTCAGCCCTCCACTAGCCCTCTGGCTAGTACACTCCCACAGTGAAGTCCTCAGCCCTCCACTAGCCCTCTGGCTAGTACACTCCCACAGTGAAGTCCTCAGCCCTCCACTAGCCCTCTGGCTAGTACACTCCCACAGTGTAGTCCTCAGCCCTCCACTAGCCCTGTGGCTAGTACACTCCCACAGTGTAGTCCTCAGCCCTCTGGCTAGTACACTCCCACAGTGAAGTCCTCAGCCCTCTGGCTAGTACACTCCCACAGTGTAGTCCTCAGCCCTCTGGCTAGTACACTCCCACAGTGAAGTCCTCAGCCCTCTGGCTAGTACACTCCCACAGTGAAGTCCTCAGCCCTCTGGCTAGTACACTCCCACAGTGTAGTCCTCAGCCCTCTGGCTAGTACACTCCCACAGTGTAGTCCTCAGCCCTCTGGCTAGTACACTCCCACAGTGAAGTTCTCAGCCCTCTGGCTAGTACACTCCCACAGTGTAGTCCTCAGCCCTCTGGCTAGTACACTCCCACAGTGTAGTCCTCAGCCCTCCACTAGCCCTCTGGCTACTACACTCCCACAGTGTAGTCCTCAGCCCTCCACTAGCCCTCTGGCTAGTACACTCCCACAGTGTAGTCCTCAGCCCTCCACTAGCCCTCTGGCTAGTACACTCCCACAGTGTAGTCCTCAGCCCTCCACTAGCCCTATGGCTAGTACACTCCCACAGTGAAGTTCTCAGCCCTCCACTAGCCCTCTGGCTAGTACACTCCCACAGTGTAGTCCTCAGCCCTCCACTAGCCCTCTGGCTAGTACACTCCCACAGTGAAGTCCTCAGCCCTCCACTAGCCCTCTGGCTAGTTCACTCCCACAGTGTAGTCCTCAGCCCTCTGGCTAGTACACTCCCACAGTGAAGTCCTCAGCCCTCTGGCTAGTACACTCCCACAGTGTAGTCCTCAGCCCTCCACTAGCCCTCTGGCTAGTACACTCCCACAGTGTAGTCCTCAACCCTCCACTAGCCCTCTGGCTAGTACACTCCCACAGTGAAGTCCTGAGCCCTCTGGCTAGTACACTCCCACAGTGTAGTCCTCAGCCCTCTGGCTAGTACACTCCCACAGTGTAGTCCTCAGCCCTCCACTAGCCCTCTGGCTAGTACACTACCACAGTGAAGTCCTCAGCCCTCCACTAGCCCTCTGGCTAGTACACTCCCACAGTGAATTCCTCAGCCCTCCACTAGCCCTCTGGCTAGTACACTCCCACAGTGTAGTCCTCAGCCCTCCACTAGCCCTCTGGCTAGTACACTCCCACAGTGAAGTCCTCAGCCCTCCACTAGCCCTCTGGCTAGTACACTCCCACAGTGAAGTCCTCAGCCCTCCACTAGCCCTCTGGCTAGTACACTCCCACAGTGTAGTCCTCAGCCCTCCACTAGCCCTCATTGATACCTCAGGATAAAGTGATTTCTTTCCGCGTGTTTCCAGTATTAAGGTGTCATACTCCGGGGTATAACATGCCGACCAACACCCAGTCAGTTCAACCATTGAGACTTAAATAGGAAAAATATGACCATCATTTCGTAATATCTTTCGATTCATATTTACAGAGAGACACGCGAGGCAAGAGTCGCGTCGTGAAGGCGCTTCATGTCTTCACAAACTGCTGTCCCGTCTTGAAGGATGTGTGTATAGCCGCCCTGATGTGTGGTGGTAGTGGTGGTGTGGTGGTGGTGGTGTGGTGGTGGTGTGGTGGTGGTGGTGTGGTGGTGGTGTGGTGGTGGTGGTGGTGGTGTGTTGGTGGTGTGGTGGTTGTGGTGGTGTGGTGGTGGTGGTGGTGGTGGTGGTGTGGTGGTGGTGTGGTGGTGGTGGTGGTGTGGTGGTGGTAGTGGTGGTAGTGGTGGTGGTGGTGGTGGTAGTGGTGGTGGTGGTGGTGTGGTGGTGTGGTGGTGGTGGTGTGGTGGTGGTGTGATGGTGGTGTGGTGGTGGTGTGGTGGTGTGGTGGTGGTGTAGTGGTGTGGTGGTGGTGTGGTGGTGTGGTGGTGGTGTGGTGGTGGTGTGGTGGTGTGGTGGTGTGGTGGTGGTGGTGTGGTGGTAGTGGTGGTGGTGGTGGTGATGATGTGGTGGTGGTGGTGGTGATGTGGTGGTGGTGGTGTGTTGGTGTGGTGGTGGTGGTGGTGTGGTGGTGGTGTGGTGGTGTGGTGGTAGTGGTGTGGTGGTAGTGGTGGTGGTGATGTGGTGTGGTAGTGGTGGTGTGGTGGTAGTGGTGGTGGTGGTGGTGGTAGTGGTGGTAGTGTGGTGGTGGTGGTGGTGTGGTGGTGTGGTGGTGTGGTGGTAGTGGTGTGGTGGTAGTGGTGGTGGTGATGTGGTGGTGTGGTAGTGGTGGTGTGGTGGTGGTGGTGTGGTGATGGTGTGGTGGTGTGGTGGTGGTGTGGTGGTAGTGGTGTGGTGGTAGTGGTGGTGGTGATGTGGTGGTGTGGTAGTGGTGGTGTGGTGGTGGTGGTGTGGTGGTGGTGTGGTGGTGGTGGTGTGGTGGTGGTGGTGTGCTGGTGTGGTGGTGGTGGTGTGGTGGTGGTGATGTGGTGGTGGTGGTGTGGTGGTGGTGGTGTGGTGGTGGTGATGTGGTGGTGTGGTGGTGGTGTGGTGGTGGTGATGTGGTGGTGGTGGTGTGGTGGTGGTGTGGTGGTGGTGGTGTGGTGGTGGTGTGGTGGTGGTGGTGAAGGTGGTGGTGGTAGTGGTGGTGAAGGTGGTGGTGGTAGTGGTGGTGGTGGTGGTGGTGGTGGTGTGGTGGTGGTGGTCAATGTAGTGTGGTGGTGGTGGTGGTGGTGAAGGAAGTGTGGTGGTGATTGAAGAGTGTGGTGGTGGTGGGGAAGGAAGTGTGGTGGTGGTGGGGAAGGAAGTGTGGTGGTGGTGGGGAAGGAAGTGTGGTGGTGGTGGTGAAGGAAGTGTGGTGGTGGTGGGGAAGGAAGTGTGGTGGTGGTGGGGAAGGAAGTGTGGTGGTGGTGGGGAAGGAAGTGTGGTGGTGGTGGTGAAGGAAGTGTGGTGGTGGTGGGGAAGGAAGTGTGGTGGTGGTGGTGAAGGAAGTGTGGTGGTGGTGGGGAAGGAAGTGTGGTGGTGGTGGTGAAGGAAGTGTGGTGGTGGTGGGGAAGGAAGTGTGGTGGTGGTGGGGAAGGAAGTGTGGTGGTGGTGGTGAAGGAAGTGTGGTGGTGGTGGTGAAGGAAGTGTGGTGGTGGTGGGGAAGGAAGTGTGGTGGTGGTGGTGAAGGAAGTGTGGTGGTGGTGGTGGTGAAGGAAGTGTGGTCATTGGTGAAAATTGGTGATCATAAAGGAAGTTTTGTGATGGTGAAGAAGTGGGGTGATGATGAAGGAAGTGTGCTAGAGATTAAAGAAGTGTGATAGTGATGAAAGAAGTGTTGTAGTGATAAAGGAAGTATGATGGCAGGGAAGGAAGTGTGTTGTGACCCAAATGGGTATGAGGCAGCCGGAAGCATCTATGGGTGAGTGTATAAATGTGTGAGTACTGAAGCATATATGGTACAGGCCGATGAGACACGCTGGGACGCCGGTATGGTGGCGCCCTCTGAGAGCACCTGCCAGTTATGTTAAGCTGGCGGTCCTTCACACACTCTACCACGACGGAGAACTGATAGTGGAAGGTGTCTTGAAGCTAAAGGCACAGACAGGAGTTGTTGTAGAGGGCCAGAGAGCATGTCACTTATTGGGGCAGGGATGGCATATTGGCTCAAGCAGTAAGGTGGTTACAGTTTGAAGGGTCGATGGGGCATCGGCTCTCGAGCCTCAAAGATCACAAAGACCAAAGAGCCGAGGTTCAACCCCCGCTAACACAACTAGGTGAGCACAACCAGCACATTCAGACAATCCTACTAACATCAAGTCTGGCTGCAGCCTGACCAGAGCTGCCAGCTGAAGTCTACCCAATCGCTGCTCACAACTTCTGGGTTAACTCGTCACACAGGATCTTCTCGGTTCGGAAGGATATGCTTCAAGAGCAGAGCCAGAGTTAGCAGGACTTCACCTCGCGAAGGACAGTCAGCGAGTGACTCGTTTCTCATTCTCTAGCAAGCGCGAGTGTATGTGGACCAATAGGAATTCAAGATACAGGGAATGTATCTGTGGAACTCACCTCCTATTGGTTCAACATTCTGCTCTCTTTTCACATGTGTCCCGTGACGTCATGACTATTCCAAGCGCCATCTAGTTTGAGAAGGTTCCAAAGTGGTAATATTAACATTAGGCTACCTTCTTTAATAAGAAAAATTGTTCTCTGTTGCTTCCAGATGAGCCTCGAACCAGTCTGACTCTTATAGTGTTGCCAAGTAGGCACAGACCGGGGAAGTGTGCCACAGCAAGACACAGAGAGAAATGCGAACTGAAAGCAAAAGAGAGCCACGGGGAGAGAGAGAGAGAGAGAGAGAGAGAGAGAGAGAGAGAGAGAGAGAGAGAGAGAGAGAGAGAGAGAGAGAGAGAGAGAGAGAGAGAGAGAGAGAGAGAGAGAGAGAGAGAGATAGAGAGAGAGATGGAGAGAGAGAGAGAGAGAGAGAGAGAGAGAGAGAGAGAGAGAGAGAGAGAGAGAGAGAGAGAGAGAGAGAGAGAGAGAGAGAGAGAGAGAGAGAGAGAGAGAGAGAGAGAGAAATAGAGAGAGAGATGGAGAGAGAGAGAGAGAGAGAGAGAGAGAGAGAGAGAGAGAGAGAGAGAGAGAGAGAGAGAGAGAGAGAGAGAGAGAGAGAGAGAGAGAGAGAGAGAGAGAGAGAGAGAGAGAGATAGAGAGAGAGAGAGAAGAGAGATAGAGAGAGAGAGAGAAGAGAGATAGATAGAGAGATAGAGAGATAGAGAGATAGATAGAGAGATAGAGAGATAGAGAGAGAGAGAGAGAGAAGAGAGAGAGAGAGAGAGAGAGAGAGAGAGAGAGAGAGAGAGAGAGAGAGAGAGAGAGAGAGAGAGAGAGAGAGAGAGAGAGAGAGAGAGAGAGAGAGAGAGAGAGAGAGAGAGAGAGAGAGAGAGAGAGAGAGAGAGAGAGAGAGAGAGAGAGAGAGAGAGAGAGAGAGAGAGAGAGAGAGAGAGAGAGAGAGAGAGAGAGAGAGAGAGACTTCTCACGTGCCTCTTCCAACTGTGCCTAGTTCAAGGAATTTGGCCCTCCTTATGGAAGAAGGCAGACGTTGTTCCAGTGCACAAAAAGAAGAGCCGCTCAGTAGTTGGTAACTACAGACCTGTGTCACTGCTTTCCATTACTGGCAAGATCCTAGAATCATTAATTGCTCAGCAAATGACTTCATTTTTTGACCGTCATCGGCTAATTTGTGATCGACAGTATGGTTTTAGAAAAGGCCGATCTGCTGCTGATCTTTTGCTAAATCTCTCCTCTAAGTGGCATCAGTCACTGGATGAGTCCAAGATCAGCTGTGTTGTTGCTCTAGATATAGCAGGAGCCTTTGATCGGGCCTGGCACTCTGGACTAGCAGTGAAGCTTCAAGTTTTAGGCATTGCAGGCTCCATCTTAGTGT